>NW_026606985.1:685000-705000 GCF_029890125.1 Rhinichthys klamathensis goyatoka | reverse complement strand
TGACATCAGAGCGCGCAAACACACGCGTGACATCAGAGCGCGCAAACACACGCGTGACATCAGAGCGCGCAAACACGCGTGACATCAGAGCGCGCAAACACACGCGTGACATCAGAGCGCGCAAACACACGCGTGACATCAGAGCGCGCAAACACACGCGTGACATCAGAGCGCGCAAACACACGCGTGACATCAGAGCGCGCAAACACACGCGTGACATCAGAGCGCGCAAACACACGCGTGACATCAGAGCGCGCAAACACACGCGTGACATCAGAGCGCGCAAACACACGCGTGACATCAGAGCGCGCAAACACGCGCGTGACATCAGAGCGCAAACACGCGCGTGACATCAGAGCGCGCAAACACGCGCGTGACATCAGAGCGCGCAAACACACGCGTGACATCAGAGCGCGCAAACACGCGCGTGACATCAGAGCGCAAAAACGCACGTGACATCAGAGCGCAAACACACGCGTGACATCAGAGCGCGCAAACACACGCGTGACATCAGAGCGCGCAAACACGCGCGTGACATCAGAGCGCAAAAACGCGCGTGACATCAGAGCGCGCAAACACGCGCGTGACATCAGAGCGCGCAAACACGCGCGTGACATCAGAGCGCGCAAACACGCGCGTGACATCAGAGCGCGCAAACACGCGCGTGACATCAGAGCGCGCAAACACACGCGTGACATCAGAGCGCGCAAACACGCGCGTGACATCAGAGCGCGCAAACACACGCGTGACAGAGCGCGCAAACACGCGCGTGACATCAGAGCGCAAAAACGCGCGTGACATCAGAGCGCAAACACGCGCGTGACATCAGAGCGCGCAAACACGCGCGTGACATCAGAGCGCGCAAACACGCGCGTGACATCAGAGCGCGCAAACACGCGCGTGACATCAGAGCGCGCAAACACACGCGTGACATCAGAGCGCGCAAACACACGCGTGACATCAGAGCGCAAACACACGCGTGACATCAGAGCGCGCAAACACACGCGTGACATCAGAGCGCGCAAACACACGCGTGACATCAGAGCGCAAACACACGCGTGACATCAGAGCGCAAACACACGCGTGACATCAGAGCGCAAACACACGCGTGACATCAGAGCGCAAACACACGCGTGACATCAGAGCGCAAAAACACGCGTGACATCAGAGCGCAAACACACGCGTGACAGAGCGCAAACACACGCGTGACGACAGAGCGCAAACACACGCGTGACATCAGAGCGCAAACACACGCGTGACATCAGAGCACAAACACACGCGTGACATCAGAGCACAAACACACGCGTGACATCAGAGCGCAAACACACGCGTGACATCAGAGCGCAAACACACGCGTGACATCAGAGCGCAAACACACGCGTGACATCAGAGCGCAAACACACGCGTGACATCAGAGCGCAAACACACGCGTGACATCAGAGCGCAAACACACGCGTGACATCAGAGCGCAAACACACGCGTGACATCAGAGCGCAAACACACGCGTGACATCAGAGCGCAAACACACGCGTGACATCAGAGCGCAAACACACGCGTGACATCAGAGCGGTTTTTATTGTTCTGGTTTCCCCTTTAATGGTTTAATTAAATGTTAGCATTCAAAACGCATGTCTAATTAATTGGAATCATGAAACTTTTACAATTAATTCCTGGATTATATATTTTCCATTTAAATCGCTCTGGAATGGCTAAATTAAGTTTTAGTAATCAAAATCATGTCTAATTAATTAAAATTGTGAAATGTATGCAATTTAACAAGAATTTATTAAGAGTTGAACAAATAAAATTTTGTATGAAATACATTTTATTTTCCCAAATTCATTTTTCTGGAATGCGTTTTTCAATGGTTTAATTAAACTTGAATAACCAAAAAGCACATTTAATACACTAAATTATTTTTTTTTACTTCATTTATTAAAATGAACAATAATAGGACTCTACTAAATGTTTTATCATTTCAGAAATGTTGTTGTACGTTTTTCTGTATTCGTGATTTAATAGAAATTCATCATCAAAAACAGTGGTAAATCAAACGACATTAAAGCTGCTGTAGGTAACTTTTGAAAAAATGTATTTGCTAAAACTGTCATTATGTCCTGACAGTAGAATATGAGAGATAATCTGTGTAAAAATCAAGCTCCTCTGGCTCCTCCCAGTGGTCCTATTGCCATTTGCAAGAAATACACGCTCCCGGTCAGAAACAATCAATCAGAGCCAGGAGGAGTGTCTTAGCAGTGTCAGTCACGCTCGTGTACGCGCTGATCACACCCCTCTCTTGCACAGCCCGAGCCGGCGTTCAAACTCCAGATTGCCGGCGAGCTGCAGCTGTGCTTATGACGGAGAAACAACCTAAACTGCCAATTCTCGAGTGACGCCTGCTCATAAAACAAAGAGGTAAAAGGAAAAAGACTGATGACGATAAACAAGCGAAAAAGAAAGAATTACACAGAGCCCATTGACTCGGTGTCAAAACTAACATGTAGATAAAATGTCACGCACTCCGCTAAGCAACAATTGAAACCTGCTAATTCACTGGCTTGTCATGTTGCTGAAATAATGTACTAGCACACCTTATCTAGCATTATATATCGCTAGAATAATTACTTACATACTGTAACGTTAGTTACCGTTATATTAACGCTATCTTACTAGCTATTTATAACTTATAGAAAGAGTGCAACGTTATAAAGTTACATGTAGGCTATTGGAAAATACATAATGATTTGAGGTAGGGATGCACGATGATATCGGGACAACATCGGTATCGGCCGATAAAAGCTTAAAATGACCATCATCGGCATCGGCCGATATGAATATTTCTGCCGATGAGTCTTGCCGATAGGGTGGCGTGTTTCCTATGCGCACGTGACGCAAACGAAGCATGAGCGCCAGCAACTTAAACTTCCAACTAGGGGGTGTGCCGTGCGTCTCACGGTTTTTGATCGTGGACGATTAAAATGTCTCCACGATCTGCTTTTGAAGAAAAATCATAGTATCGTGCATTCTATCAGTTCAATTCTGGCGCCTTCATCTCAACATACTGTACAACGCGACGTACATTCACATCACATCACATGTAAACGCAGAGGTAGAGTTACACTCACGGGACACCGCAATTCACAAAAGTTCATTATTTGCATGTGCGTCAAAGTCTTGCTAGGTAAACATGTCATTCACGTGCTGATGCGCTGTTCTAACATCCGCTTTTCTGAGCGCGTTACACCCGACGCTCACAGGAACTAAAGCCTGTCACAGCGCCTGCATACTGGACTAATCTTTCGAGTCTTATTGCGCTGATACTGTCAAATACACACAAGGTTTACATAAACAAAGTTGGTTATGTCTAAAGTGGAAGCAAACAGAGAAAATCTGCTTGTCAAATGCGTGTATATTAGACGCGTCGCGTTACTCGCGTGCAGTTCTTAAAGAGACAGTAATAATATTCTGCCGCTTGTCTTTAAAGAGATACTGCACCCAGAAATAAAAAATCTGTCTATCTAATGTTGTTTCAAACCTGGATTCATTTCTTTCTTGTGCTTAAATATACTATGGAAGTCACTGGAGTACAGCAACTGTTTGGTTAGCCACATTCTTCCAAATAACTTTTATAATTTCAACAGAAGAAAGAAACTTGAGAGAGTAAATGATGACAATTTAAATTTTTTTGAGAACTATCCCGTTAATGTTAATAAAACAACAAAACACAGAGGAAATCACTCACTGCTCTTGACTGAGAACATTAATAGAAGCTTTAATAAGCTTTTTTTGCACTTAAAAAAAATACAAATATATCGATATCGGTATCGGCATTGGGCAAAATTAGTTTGAAAATATCGGCATATCGAATATCGGCCAAAATCCTATATCGTGCATCCCTATTTTGAGGACCAAGTTTGTAGTCAAAGTATGGGCAGGCCATAGTCAATGTAAAGCATATCGTTGACGTTTAGTCCCTATTAGTGAATGTGCCATATAACTTTTTATCCGCTGTTATCGGTGGGCCTGTTTACTAGCCTGCGCGTTCACGACGGGCTCCGCTGTGGAGGGAGGGCTGTAGCGCCGCAGAGAGCAAGGGGGAGCAGGGACCTGGAAGTTGTGCTTGTTCAAATTTTCAGGCTAAGTCAACGTTTTCTCAAAACTCCCTACTGCAGCTTTAACAATTTAATGAATATTTTGTAAATCACATAAAACTAAGAGTGGTGTGTTTCGTCGTGTATGTGAACATGGATGTGTTGAGCTCCGACCTGTAGGAGTCGCCGTCGCGGTTGTAGTCGCACAGCAGATAGTCTTTGCCCACGACTTTATCGCGAGCGATCTTCAGCGGCTGATCCACAGACGACAGCAGATCTTCACACAGGCTGGGCACCTAAACACACACAGAACAAATGATTCACCCTGCCGGAGAGGAAGTGGATTCCTGTCACACACTCATTACTGAACCATCAAGCGTCAAACACACACACACACACTCCTGCTGCGTGACTGACACCAGCGCTAATAACAGCTAACAACAGACCCAACGCAAACACAGTTCACACAAGAGCTCAGCTTTCACTCTCAGAAGCACATATTTAACTGAACATTTTCACAATGCTCTTTTACGTATAATGAGAAAAGACTGCTCAAAAAAATGAACAAAAACACCATAAAAGTATCATAACAGTCGTGCGCTACACTGAAAACATTATCAAAGCTGTAACTAAAGATTACTGTAGTCCGTCACATGAAATACCATCTCAGTGTTTCTACTTCAAAACTTGAATGTGTCACTTTACACTAGGGATGTTAACCGATGACCGTTTAACCGATGGTTGACCGTATCAACGTTAACCGATCAAAGTTCTCGGTAGTCGGTTAAAAAAAAGTATATATTATAGACTATTATACTATTATAGACAGTAGACTAAACGCTACTACAGTTAGCCATCTCATTCCAAGATATTTTTGTGTGAAGTGAACAAATCCCTCACACTCAATTTTTCATAACTCGCCTGTTTGTACTTAATAAACCAATAAAAACATTTGGCGCGAGGTCACAGCGTTTGGGTTCGCGCGCTCACAAGGTTTGCGAAAAGTAAAGCCTACAGGCTAATACAAGCCCCATGTCTGTCTGTGTGTTTGCATTTTGATTATTTCGAGAACGTTTATCCAATCGACTTCACAAGGGAGTGCAGTGCAATAGATAGAATTTGGTGCAATAGATAGACACGCGAGTCTCGGCATGTCCAGAATTAATAAACTTTTTATAAACTACAGAACAGCTTGCGCGCGGGAAGCGGCGCGCCTCGCGGGTAGGGCTTATATGCTCCGATAACGGACACTGCACTAGTGATATAAAACATGTCAACAGTTCTCTATAAAACATGTTTTATATCACTATAATGCGTTCTCGGAGCGTAAGCCCTGCCCGCGAGGCACGCTGTTCTGGCGCAGGTCTGTTAACTTAAGCAATAGGCTACTTTTAATAAAGTAGTCTAATATTTTTTCTGACTAACAAATTACTGTCACAGTAAAGGGTAGATTTAAGTAAATAAAAACGAAATTTCAATAAATAAAAACGAAATTTCAATAAAGAAAAACAAAATTTAATGAAAGAAAAACGAAATTTCAATAAAGAAAAACCGTTGTGTTATGTTTTAATAATTAGGCGGTGGCCTTACACCTGTCTGTGAGCTATTTGTTGCCTATACAGTAGGCTATTCTCATTCATAGATTAAAATAATTTTTCGTTTTAATGTTATTATTAAGAATAGCTGTAGGCCATGTTGGCCATTGTCTGTTATGGTTTATGAGATGTTGTCTTTAACAGAAGTTGACACTTGTCTTTTTGAAGAATAAAAATAAAAATATGAATTATACAAAAGAGTTGTGTCCGTTATTAGAAGGCACACATTGAGTTAGACCTGCCTTGGCCGGTGCGTCTTTTTACGCATTCTGAAGGTGCCTGTTTTATCCATTGGGTTTATCGTGTTGCAGTCTATTAGGCAACATTCCGCATAAGATGGGCTTAGATTTGGTATACATTACATCTACATTTCAGTGGCGATGATCAGATAAGGCGATGATCATCATCTTTCATTATTATTGTAAGCACTAGTACCTCAAACTAAAGCCGCGTCTCTTCGGAGCTGTCATTTTCTTAAATGAGCCTCAGCCGCGGCAATGTTTCAAATGAGCTTCTAACGCTTGACTAACGCCTTTATTTTCAACGCGATCACCTTGTACCCAAACCACTTCGAAACTAGGAGCCATTGGTCCTCCGATTACATACAAGCTCGGCGCTGCGTTTGCGGGACTCGTTACTTTCGCGCTGTAGTTTTTTTTTTAAAGTGACGTGAGCGACAGAGTTGCGAAATTGCAGGCGCGGCTCGAAATGGCTGCTATTTCAAATAGCGTAGCATATTTTAAACTAATCGGTTAACCGGTTTCAACCGGTTAATGAGGCTCGGTGGTCGGTCAAGAAATTTTTTAGTTTTCGCCATCCCTACTTTACACGTAATTTACCGGAGATTTGCGAGTGAAACTTCATCAATGGTGGCTCAAACTCTTCTGAAGTCACATGATTCGCTGGGAATCGGCACATTTAACATTTAGGGAATGATATTCAAGGACCATCAGCAGCAGAACGTTTGGTTATTAAAAAAACTATTCAGATTTTTCGTTAAATGAAATTAAGAAGAAATAAAATCTAATATGACAAAAAAATTAAGATGAAAAACTGTTTGTTGTTCAAGGTTTTCATCTAAAACTTGTATTTTATATTTATTTCAATTGATGAATATTTAAAAAACTAAAAAAGCTCATTACAAAATTGCTAAAACTAAAATGAAAACATCAGACATAAATAAATGAACTGCATGAGTAAATGTTCTTCACACAGAGCATCATAAGACTTCAGAAGAGTTACAACTATAATCTTTGAGTGTGCGTTATAGTGATGTTTGGGAGGTTATTAAACCCCACAGAGGTCTGAGGAACGAGGGAATGAGGGAGCGAGGGAACTAGGGAATGAAGGAAATGAGGGAACTAGGGAATGAAGGGAAGGAGGGAAGGATGGAGCGAGGGAATGAAGGAACGAGGGAATGAGGAAATGAGGGTCTGAGGGAACGAGAGACAGAGGGAATGAGGGAGCGATGGAAGGAGGGACCGAGGGATTGAAGGACCGAGGGAATGAGGGAACTAGGGAATGAGGGGAAGGAGGGAGCGAGGGAATGAGGAAATAAGGGTCTGAGGGAACGAGGGACAGAGGGAATGAAGGACCGAGGGAATGAGGAAACTAGGAAATGAGGGAACTAGGGAATGAAGGAAAGGAGGGAAGGATGGAGCGAGGGACCAAGGGAACGAGGGAATGAAGGAACGAGGGAATGAGGGAACTAGGGATTGAAGAAAAGGATGCAAGGAGGGACCGAGGGAATGAGGGACCAAGGGAATTAGGGAACTATGGAATGAAGGGAAGGATGGAGCGAGGGACCAAGGGAATCAGTAAATGAGGGAATGAAGGAACGAGGGAGCGAGGGAATGAAAGGAACTAGGGAATGAAGGGAAGGAGGGAAGGATGGAGCGAGGGACCAAGGGAATGAAAGGAACTAGGGAATGAAGGGAAGGAGGGAAGGATGGAGCGAGGGACCAAGGGAATGAAGGAACGAGGGAAGGATGGAGCGAGGGACCAAGGGAATGAAGGAACGAGGGAATGAGGAAATGAGGGTCTGAGGGAACGAGAGACAGAGGGAATGAGGGAGCGATGGAAGGAGGGACCGAGGGAATGAAGGACCGAGGGAATGAGGGAACTAGGGAATGAGGGGAAGGAGGGAAGGATGGAGCGAGGGAATGAGGAAATAAGGGTCTGAGGGAACGAGGGACAGAGGGAATGAGGGAGCGATGGAAGGAGGGACCGAGGGAATGAAGGACCGAGGGAATGAGGGAACTAGGGAATGAAGGGAAGGATGGAAGGAGGGACCGAGGGAATGAAGGACCGAGGGAATGAGGGACCGAGGGAATGAGGGAACTAGGGAATGAGGGGAAGGAGGGAGCGAGGGAATGAGGAAATAAGGGTCTGAGGGAACGAGGGACAGAGGGAACTAGGGAATGAGGGGAAGAAGGGAGCGAGGGAATGAGGAAATAAGGGTCTGAGGGAACGAGGGACAGAGGGAATGAGGGAACTAGGAAATGAAGGGAAGGAGGGAAGGATGGAGCGAGGGAATGAAGGAACGAGGGAGCGAGGGAATGAGGGAACTAGGGAATGAAGGGAAGGATGGAAGGAGGGACAGAGGGAATGAGGGAACTAGGGAATGAGGGAACTAGGGAATGAAGGGAAGGATGGAGCGAGGGACCAAGGGAATCAGTAAATGAGGGAATGAAGGAACGAGGGAGCGAGGGAATGAAAGGAACTAGGGAATGAAGGGAAGGATGAAGCGAGGGACCAAGGGAATGAAGGAACGAGGGAAGGATGGAGCGAGGGACCAAGGGAATGAAGGAACGAGGGAATGAGGAAATGAGGGTCTGAGGGAACGAGAGAGAGGGAATGAGGGAGCGATGGAATGAAGGACCGAGGGAATGAGGGAACTAGGGAATGAGGGAACTAGGGAATGAGGGGAAGGAGGGAAGGATGGAGCGAGGGAATGAGGAAATAAGGGTCTGAGGGAACGAGGGACAGAGGGAATAAAGGGAAGGATGGAAGGAGGGACCGAGGGAATGAGGGAACTAGGGAATGAGGGGAAGGAGGGAAGGATGGAGCGAGGGAATGAGGAAATAAGGGTCTGAGGGAACGAGGGACAGAGGGAATAAAGGGAAGGATGGAAGGAGGGACCGAGGGAATGAGGGAACTAGGAAATGAAGGGAAGGATGGAGCGAGGGACCAAGGGAACGAGGGAATGAAGGAACGAGGGAATGAAGGGAATGAAGGGAAGGAGGGAAGGATGGAGCGAGGGACCAAGGGAACGAGAGAATGAAGGAACGAGGGAATGAGGAAATGAGGGTCTGAGGGAAGGAGGAAGCGAGGGAATGAGGGAATGAAGGGAAGGATGGAAGGAGGGACAGAGGGAATGAAGGAACTAGGGAATGAAGGAACTAGGGAATGAGGGAACTAGGGAATGAGGGAACTAGGGAATGAGGGAACTAGGGAATGAGGGAACTAGGAAATTAAGGGAAGGATGGAGCGAGGGACCAAGGGAACGAGAGAATGAAGGAACGAGGGAATGAGGAAATGAGGGAACGAGGGACAGTAGGAAGGAGGGACCAAGAAAAGGAGGGACCGAGGGAAGGAGGGACCAAGGAAAGGAGGGACCGAGGGAAGGAGGGACAGAGGGAATGAGGGACCGAGGGAATGGAGGGAAGGATGGACCGAGGGAATGAAGGAGAGTAAACACACACTGACCAGGTCGATGAGGTCGCTGAGGTTCTTCTCGATCTGCTGCGGAGGCAGACGCCTCATCAGGTCCAGCGCACAGTCCAACTGCTGCTCGTTCTGGAACACACCGTAACATCACCTCACCGTCAGTTACACAGCGCTTCAACAGTACAGTGGATCAAGCAGCGTTACAGACATGATCAATCAATCAAAGAGAGGAATCAATTCTTTCATTCAGCAAGGACGCATTAAACTGATCAAAAGAATTTATTTCAAAATTCTTTGACCTTTCTATTCATCAAAGAATCCTGAAAAAATAAAATGTATGTATGATCGTTTCCACAAAAATATGAAACTGTTTTCAACACTGATAACAATCATAAATGTGTCTTGAGCATCAGATCCTCATATTAGAGTGATTTCTGAAGGATCATGTGACACTGAAGACTGGAGTAATGATGCTGAAAATTCGGCTTTGATCACAGGAATAAATTACACTTTACTGTATATTCACATAGAAAACAGCTGATTTACACTGGAATAATATTTCACTGTTTTAACTGTATTTTTGATCGAATAAATCCAGCCTTGCTGAGCAGAAGAGACTCTCAGAAACAATATTTGACCGACACCAAACCATCATAAAAGTGCATCTCTCCATTATAAAAGTGCATCTATCCATCATAAAAGTGCATCTATAGATCACTTTTATGATGGACAGATGCACTTTTATGATGGATAGATGCACTTTTATGATGGACAGATGCACTTTTATGATGGATAGATGCACTTTTTTGAGCTTTGATCTGTTGGTTGCAATCCACTGCCATTATAAAGCTTGGAAGAGCCAGGACATTTTGTAATATAACTCTGATTGTGTTCGTCTGAAAGAAAAGTGTCATACACACCTAGGATGGCTTGAGGGAGAGTAAATCATGGGCTAATGTTCGTTTGAAAGTGAACTAACCCTTTAACGGGTTAACTAGTCCTGCATTTTTTCTGGGTTTGGAATCTGAGAGTAAGTGATTGGTACCTCATCCAAACACCTCCTGCTCCTGACGCCCCGTTTACACTCGTGTGTGTGTGTGTGTGTGTGTGTGAGAGAGGGGGGTCAAAGGGCACGCTGGGATCCAAACCACCTGCTCCAGGCCTAAATGTGGTTCGCTGAGAGCAGAACATCTAAACATGAACTCTCTCACTGCTGAAGTTATAAACATCAGTCTCCAGGTTTAGACTGAACTTTACTTCAACCAAACGCGTCTGAAGAGAATCTGCTCTTTCTCTCACTGCTACATTTATATATATATATCCAATCTCACACATTTCACCTGTCAAAATACTGCAACACTAAAACCCTCAAACCAAACAAACACTGAAACTACAGGGAGTTTCAACTGACGGCCAATTAAATACTGATAAATGTTGAGGTGAAATAAACACCTAGTTTCACGGCATTATCAGGAGTTTCCAAATGACCACTCTGTCAAAATATCACCTCAAACCCCCAACAAACCCATCAGATTCATAAATATTAATCCTTTAATTAATTGTAGTACTTTATTGTTCAGCCTTAGCTGAAAATTGGTCTTTCGTCTCACCATACATTCACAAAACAATTAACAATACACATCAAGATTAAAATATTCACATTTCCTATCTCTTATTCAAAAGACTTATTGCATTTGGTACTAAAGTTTGTTTATATGTTGCTTTGATGGCTTTTGATGTTCTGTAGCGACGACGAGATGGTAATAATTCAAAACCATGATTGGAAGGGTGTAGTGATCGACCGATATATCGGCCAGCCGATATATCGGGCCGATATTTGCGGTTTTTACGTGTATCGGAATCGGCCGATACGCGGCTGCTGCGTTCGCCGATAGTTTTTTCCCGGCATTATTTATAAACAGGCGTCGTCCACAGGCAGCTCTGTGCTGCTGGAGACGCTGCAGTTCACGTGCCGACCCTGCACTGTCCCTCCCCCACTAGCAGAGTGCAACCTGCGCTTCAAGATAACGGTAACTTTTAAACTTTCAAAGCATCTTTTAACTTGTTTGACTGCTGAAATATTGTCAAACACTTTGAAAATGGAAACACGTTGCTCTATAACTGTTATGTGGTTGCAACTATATAGCTAAGCAAGTTTGTGGGTCCAAATGGAAAACGCGAATGACTCGTCTATAAAACTGCTTGCTTGCCATTGTATTTAGGGAGCTGCAAATAGCTGTAGGCTATCCGATCAGTATGCATTAGGGCTGTCAATGAATATTCTAAATACGAATACCGGTATATATTCGAATAGTTTAAAAAAAACCTGAATTTTGAAGGTGAAAATTAATATTCGAATGTGGAAAAACACGCCCGCGGTAGCAGACTAACGTTACCACAGCACAGCTCGCTCGGAGCGCTCAGTGTCGGTTCAATGTAATGTTACTGTGAAACTTCAATTAATGTATTTGTTTCAATCACTGAATGAAGCCTGCTATATACCTTAAATTGCTTGCACAAAACTCTTGATCAGCACTCAACATTTGTTTGTTGTTGTTCATTTAAACCGGTATGCGCGGAGAGCGTGAGGGTGAGTGCGAGAGAGAGAGAGAGAGTGCGCCTGCGAGTCCGGGCGAGCCAGAGTGAGCTCTGCGGTCTTGGCCATTAGTTGATTTACTCGTTTTTTTTTTTAGTAATACGTTGTCAAATATGTTTAAACTCAAATAAGCTACTTAATACTAGTAGTTATGTCTCTTTGTATTAATTTGTCCTGTTATTGACGTAATGCGCGTCATTGACCAAATGCACGACGATATGCTCAAATATGTTTTTTTGAAGGGAATATACAAACGCCATTTGAGCAATTTTGACAGCCCTAGTATGCGTACGGTAGCTGTTACGAACACTGGTCATAGGATTAAGTAATACCAACGTTGTTCCGTGCTTTTTGTGGGAGATTTATTCAGCGACCACCTGGCTGAGGTTTGGACGCGTGTGGTGTGTGTCTCCCTCGCCATCGCAGTGATATTAGAGACTAGACATGCTCATTTTATTTTATGTAGAAAAATTTAAACCATGGCAGTAAATAGTTCGTTACTTTTAAAATGAAGTACAGTGTGCACTGTGCACTTTATTATGCTGGTTGCTACTGTGTGCAATAGTGTAATTATTTTATTTATGCTTAAATATTTATTTTCAGCAGTGAACTTTTTTTTGTTCTACCTCATGTTTTTAATATTTGTTAAATATTGTTTATCTACTTGTTCTTGTTCTACCTCACATGTTTTTACTATTTGTTAAATATTGATTTTTTTACTTTAAATAAATGTTACTTTTATTAAATTGAGACCTGTAACATTTGTTAACATCATGTCATTTTTATGATGTAAATTGAGGGAGCAAAATGTATCGGCTCCAAATATCGGCTCAAGAAAATCGGCAGCCCGTATCGGTCATCGGCTAAGGCTGATGGGAAAAAAATCGGTATCGGTATCGGCACTAAAAAATCCATATCGGTCGATCCCTAGAAGGGTGTGTTGTGTCTGGCTATAGTCTCAGCTTTCCTCTGAACAGCGATGTGATATCACTGAGCGACTGACTTCTGCTTAGATCCTATCATTTTTCCTGCTACTCTTGTAATTGTGTCTAATTTTACTTCATTCACAGATGTAACTCGTCCAAACCACACAGTTATGTTATACTCTAAAACACTCAATTAAACTAATATAAACTCTTTGCAGAACAACCCGACTTACAGAAGATTCTCTCAGTTTCCTTAGCAAGAATAGCCTTTGATTCGCTTTCTTACAAATAAGATTCACATTATTAAAGAAATTCAATTTACAGTCAATCATGGATCCCGAATACTTAAATATTGACCACCCAAAGCCTCTAAACCAACCTAGAAATTAAACCCCAAAATATTAAACTCCCAAATGCCAGAGGACGGTAAAACAAATATTTAGGGATGCACCGATATGAACATTTTGGCCGATACCGTTAACCGATAATTCTTTATATTTGAAAACTGATAACCGATATATTGGCAGATAAATCTAAATCCAAATTTTTATAGAGTTTTTGAGAGCCTGATGACAAAAACAAAAGTCTTACTATTAAATCCATGTCCCAAACACACAATTACAATGTTCTCGTTATGATTGTACGCAGCCGATATGACAGACTTGCGCTGCACATGTTGCACTGAACTGTACATTAATCATATTTCAAGCAATTCAAAATCATCATGTTGAACAGTGCGCATCTGAAGAGTCTCAGCTGAAGGAAATAATACATTACTTATCGGCCAAATATGGGCCGATAACATTAAAAATGAACATATATCGGCATATGGTGGCCGATATATCGTGCATCCCTACAAATATTAAACGCCCAAAATACCAGCTAAAAGAAAACCCATCAAACACTAAAAGCCATCTGACAGTAAAACTCGAATGTCAGATACATCAATACTAAACCTTCCAATACTGACCCCAAAATATCAAACTCTCAAAGCCTAAAAGTGTAAAGGTGCATTTACACGACGTACTAAAAACGGAAGAGTATTTACTGTGCATTTTCGCAGACGACAACATTGTCAAACTGATCCTCGTTCACACAGATCCGTGAAAACTATGAAATCGCTGTATTCTGCCGTCAGGCCAGTAGATGGCGATGTCACTGCGTAAAGAACACGTAACAAGCGTGCATGATTCGCGTTTTTGTAGTTTACACAGAGACGATAACGGTATAGTTCTCAAAATCTCGCACTTTAAATCCTGTTTTTAAAAGTTTTCGTTTTCATGCCCCCAAAACGCCACTGTCGTGTAAAGTTAAACGAACGGCCAAAACGCAGAAAACGTTTTCAGTTGTCGTATAAACGGCCCCTAATACTAAACCTGAACAAGCCAGTCCTGAACACTGAAACAATGAGTGACTGACTGACACTTTAATATTGATATTAACATGGACAATTTAATGACGGCAAATGTGACACGTTCACATGGTTTTAAATGTGGCCGATATCAGATTATATTCCAGTGCGAACACATCATGATCCTGAACTGACCCGCATTTGAAAAGAATGTAAACACGTCAGTCTTTTACTATCTAAAACACTCAAAAACTAAACTAAACCCCCAACAAAACCCATCAAACACTAAAGGCCATCTGACAGATGGAACACAGATACACTAAACAGATATTGACCCCCTCAAAAGCCTCATAACAACCCCAGAAAATAAACCCCAACATTACATAGATATCCAAGACTAAAACCTGCAACACTTTACCCAAAAACTCCCAAATTACACCCAAACAAACACCAATTCAACAAATACTAAATCCCAGAGACCAACCCCTATATATTACACCCTCAGACATACAGCTAACATCTCAACCAAAGCCTTAAATACCTCACATACTGAAGTCCAGAAAGCCAACATTACACCAAACATTAAACAGATATTAAACTCAGCCCCATCAAACTCTACAAACCCACCCGTCAGACAGACTCCAGCACACACACACACACACACACTGACCAGAAGTATACAGACACACTGAACACCAGGAGACTCGAAACACGAGCCCCTGAGAACCCCTAAAGCGGCCCGTTTCTTTTATATTAGAGTGTGTGTTTAATGTTCTAGTGTGTGTGTGTGTGTGTGTGTGTGTGTGTGTGTGTGTTCGGCTCAGATTCTGCGAGGCGCAGCGCGGCTCTTCCTAAAACGGGCATCGACCCAATAAGGCGCGCCCCCGCGGGTCTCTCACCATGTCTGCGGCTCTCGGGCTCGGTTCTGCGGGGATGAAGCGGGCTCGGTTCGGTTCGCTGTGCAGGTCTGCTTCAGTGTTTCTGGACGCGGTGCTGCTTCGACTCTCTGACGGAACCCAGCCCTGTCAGCGCTTCACTTCCTCATCCGGGCTCCTGCGGGGGAGGCGCGCGATGCACATCCGGGTCATTCCGCTGCGAGACCGCGCTGGCCAATCGCAGGCGCTCGAGTAAGGCATGGCCAAATATAGAAGAAAACTGGGTGGGCGGGGCGTGGCGGAAACTGGGTGGGCGGGGCGCGGGCGGCAGGGGGCGGCAGAGAGCAGCGCTCATTATTACTCGTTACAGATATACAGATATAGATATAGATATACTCAGAATGACCAAATTTTTCACATTTTAAAAATTACTTTAAATTATGTGTAAATCTTTTGGAACAAATAAAAAACAAAAAAGCGCTGAAACATGTAAAGCTTTGAAAGCACTGGATTTTATGTAATATTTCTTTTTTTGTTATTCATTTATTTTCTTTCATTTCCTGGCAGCGAATGTTAATGTGATAATGTGAATTTGTAATACCTCTTGTTCTCATGTCATTGAATAAAATAAATAAATAAATAAAAAATAGATAGATAGATAGATAGATAGATAGATAGATAGATAGATAGATAGATAGATAGATAGATAGATAGATAGATAGATAGATAGATAGATAGATAGATAGATAGATAGATAGATAGATGGATAGATAGATAGATAGATTAGAATAAAATCTACTGAGAGTCATAAATGAATTATATATTGTGAACATTAAGTGTTTGATCAATTATTTATATCAATTCTGTTATGTTTTTAAGTGCAGTTATGACATATTCTTCAGCTAGGATGTTTTATTAAATTATTTAAATTGTATTTATTCTTTATTGACTGCTTTAATCACTATTCGTTTCGTATCAGGATTCAGATTTTACTGTGTATAAAGAAATAATTAAGTGCATTGAGGGTCTTAAACCCAATAAAATACATCACATACGATATTCATAATTTAAACTGGGCAAATGCAGAAAATATGCTAGAAGGCATAATTTCAGTATATTATAACAGTGATAATATTAATATTCCATTAATGTTTCATATTTAATAAATGCAGAGAACCCAGTCAGACTCAGAGTGCCGCTCTCCATTCTCGCGTGATCTGTAGAACTCCGAGGTGCACATTCAGCAGGACGCGGAACTCTCGCGATATCTGCAGAGCTGCACATACAGCAGGACGCGGAACTCTCGCGATATCTGCAGAGCGGATGATCAGTGGGACCGCGGGCTCGCGGAAAGCGCGGTCACGTCACAGCAACGGCTAACAGTCGGTATACTAACAAACGTAATCACTTACATTAATAAACTACATAAACAACAGCAAGAGGTTTACTTCTGGACCGCGTTTGTGAAATCACATGTTGCTGCATATCATGACTCATGGCAAATAAACATGAATGTGGTTATTTTTTTCATATTTATCTTCTATAAAAACCTGTTAACGCTCAGTGTAGAAGCGCGAGCTCTTTTTTAATGCCTTTTTTCTCATGTTTTTGTAATAATCATAAATAAGGTATCATTCGAAAGCTTAAAACACTCAAAATTAATCCTGTGAAAACCGGTTTTAAATTGGACTTTGCGTTTTCGTGGAAACTGTACTTTAAAACCTTTTAGCAATATATTTTTGTGAGATCAACTTCCAGGTTTGACATGGCTTTGATTTTCTACCAATTTTAGATTCCAGTGTGTGTGTGTGTGTGTGTTGTATTAAAAAAGTTTACTTCAGTACATTTGCTTTGAAATTGAAACTTCTTACACTTTAATTCTGTAAAGTGCGTTCATGATTGACAACCGTAAGGTCAAATCTGTGCTCGAAAAGACTGACGCCTAACAGTAATTAATGTACTACTGTAAAACAACATTCATAGCTATTTTATTTACAAGAACCTCCCCTAATAAAATATAGCCAAACACCTAAATACTAAATAGAAACCTTGTGAAAATATCATTAGATATTGATTCAATTAATTAATCATCATATTAACCTCAGTCAACTGGTGCTTTTTTTTTATCTCGGCCTAATATTTAAAACAAATGACTGTTTTCCCATCAAATTAGTGTGTTTCAGGGAAATAGTTTATTCGTACTGACTATGATATGTGATGTAAAATATAGAACCAGAAATGCTTCCTTCATTTCAGGCGATGATAAACATGAATATTTCCCAGTAAAACTGCGTTCGGGCACGTCTGCTGTAATTAAACCCTTCATTCCACTTCTCTCTTCAGTGAGTCTGCAGTTGACGTCTCCTGACATGAGGTTTTATCTCGTTTCTGGCACTGACGGCTTGTTATGAATGTGTGTGTCAATCAAACTGCTGCATTTCAAACAAACAAACTCCAAAGCTTCACCTTCAGGCCAGACACAGACATGTTTGGCTCTTCGCGGTGCGTGTGTGTGATCTCGCAGTAAACCGCAGTAAACCGCAGGACTCTAGGGGGCGATAGAGTTTCCTCGGCGCAGAAATGCTAAGAATGCAGCAAGTAATGAATTGCGCTTATTTTGGAACACAAGCTTTGCGTTCTTGTAGTTTGTTTTAGGCCTTACTGTGTGTGTGTGTGTGTGAGTGTGTGTGTTGAAGTGTCGGGGTCAGGTCCACACGTGTTTTTAATAGGTTTGATTTAACTTCTCTGTCCAGGACGAGATTGAATCGTAAAACATCTCGAGCAAAAAGTGAAAAAAGATGGCATACTGATAATATGAGCTGGACGGATGGAGAAATCAAGGATTGGAGCAGTTTTACCCTGAGGGCCACTGCTCACGTGTGTGTGTGTGTGTGTGTGTAGGCTCGCGTTCTGCCAAACTGAAATCTTGAAGCTCTTATCCTCGTGAGTTTTGTCTTCAGAGAGACACTCTCAAATCGTTCCTGTTATAATCGTGGTTTGTTGCATCGTTCGCTGTTCTGCTGTTCCTGTACGCGAACGGTTCGCACTGCGAACAATAATGTTTCCCACAATACACTGCGCTTGATGTGGCGCTTTATTCCCAGTGTGATGAATTTAATCAGAAATGACATCGTCTTATTTGATCAACAAAATTAGATTAAAAAACGAAATAATATTTATTTGTGTAAGGAAGCTTGTTTCTCCCATGGAATTAAAAAAAATAAAAGCAATTTTCATTTTTTTTTTAGCATTTCTGAGAAAAAGTCAAAATTGTGAGATAAATTCTTTGAAAAATTAAAAATCACGATAGATATAAACTCGCAACTATGGGAGGAAAAAGTCGAAATTAATGTATAATTAATGAAATGTAAATCACAATTAAAAATGTTACCTTCTAATTACGAGATAAAAATGGCAATTGTGAGGAAAAAAGTCTGAATTACGAGAGTCTTGAAACTTTATTTTATATTGTTTATTGTATTAAACAAGTGTGTGTGGTACCGCGATGCAGAGGTCATGTGACGGCAGTGAAGCGTGTGTGGTACCGCGATGCAGAGGTCATGTGACGGCAGTGAAGCGTGTGTGGTACCGCGATGCAGAGGTCATGTGACGGCAGTGAAGCGTGTGTGGTACCGCGATGCAGAGGTCATGTGACACGTGTGTGGTACCGCGATGCAGAGGTCATGTGATGGCAGTGAAGCGTGTGTGGTACCGCGATGCAGAGGTCATGTGACGCGTGTGTGGTACCGCGATGCAGAGGTCATGTGACACGTGTGTGGTACCGCGATGCAGAGGTCATGTGATGGCAGTGAAGCGTGTGTGGTACCGCGATGCAGAGGTCATGTGACGCGTGTGTGGTACCGCGATGCAGAGGTCATGTGACACGTGTGTGGTACCGCGATGCAGAGGTCATGTGACACGTGTGTGGTACCGCGATGCAGAGGTCATGTGACACGTGTGTGGTACCGCGATGCAGAGGTCATGTGACGCGTGTGTGGTACCGGGATGCAGAGGTCATGTGACACATGTGTGGTACCGCGATGCAGAGGTCATGTGACACATGTGTGGTACCGCGATGCAGAGGTCATGTGACACATGTGTGGTACCGCGATGCAGAGGTCATGTGACGCGTGTGTGGTACCGCGATGCAGAGGTCATGTGACACGTGTGTGGTACCGCGATGCAGAGGTCATGTGACACGTGTGTGGTACCGCGATGCAGAGGTCATGTGACGCGTGTGTGGTACCGGGATGCAGAGGTCATGTGACACGTGTGTGGTACCGCGATGCAGAGGTCATGTGACACATGTGTGGTACCGCGATGCAGAGGTCATGTGACGGCAGTAAAGCGTGTATGGTACCGCGATGCAGAGGTCATGTGACGCGTGTGTGGTACCGCGATGCAGAGGTCATGTGACGGCAGTGAAGCGTGTGTGGTACCGCGATGCAGAGGTCATGTGACGGCAGTGAAGCGTGTGTGGTACCGCGATGCAGAGGTCATGTGACGTGTGTGTGGTACCGCGATGCAGAGGTCATGTGACGGCAGTGAAGCGTGTGTGGTACCGCGATGCAGAGGTCATGTGACGGCAGTGAAGCGTGTGTGGTACCGCGATGCAGAGGTCATGTGACACGTGTGTGGTACCGCGATGCAGAGGTCATGTGATGGCAGTGAAGCGTGTGTGGTACCGCGATGCAGAGGTCATGTGACGCGTGTGTGGTACCGCGATGCAGAGGTCATGTGACACGTGTGTGGTACCGCGATGCAGAGGTCATGTGACACGTGTGTGGTACCGCGATGCAGAGGTCATGTGACGCGTGTGTGGTACCGGGATGCAGAGGTCATGTGACACATGTGTGGTACCGCGATGCAGAGGTCATGTGACACATGTGTGGTACCG
>NW_026606985.1:640000-675000 GCF_029890125.1 Rhinichthys klamathensis goyatoka | reverse complement strand
CACACACTCTTATGAGCCGAACTGGTGCACAACAGATCAGAGGACTGCGATAGTGAAAACTGCAGAAGTGCTGCGAGTAAATGATAACATTTGTGCCGCAGTAGTGAAAACGACAGATCTTATGTTTGGAGTAATAGTGAAAACGACAGATCTTATGTTTGTAGTAATAGTGAAAACGACAGATCTTATGTTTGGAGTAATAGTGAAAACGACAGATCTTATGTTTGTAGTAATAGTGAAAACGACAGATCTTATGTTTGTAGTAATAGTGAAAACGACAGATCTTATGTTTGTAGTAATAGTGAAAACGACAGATTTCATGTTTGTAGTAATAGTGAAAACGACAGATCTTATGTTTGTAGTAATAGTGAAAACGACAGATCTTATGTTTGTAGTAATAGTGAAAACGACAGATCTTATGTTTGTAGTAATAGTGAAAACGACAGATCTTATGTTTGTAGTAATAGTGAAAACGACAGATCTTATGTTTGTAGTAATAGTGAAAACGACAGATCTTATGTTTGTAGTAATAGTGAAAACGACAGATCTTATGTTTGTAGTGATAGTGAAAACGACAGATCTTATGTTTGTAGTAATAGTGAAAACGACAGATCTTATGTTTGTAGTAATAGTGAAAACGACAGATCTTATGTTTGTAGTAATAGTGAAAACGACAGATCTCATGTTTGTAGTAATAGTGAAAACGACAGATCTTATGTTTGTAGTAATAGTGAAAACGACAGATTTCATGTTTGTAGTAATAGTGAAAACGACAGATCTTATGTTTGTAGTAATAGTGAAAACGACAGATCTTATAATAGTGAAAACGACAGATCTTATGTTTGTAGTAATAGTGAAAACGACAGATCTTATGTTTGTAGTGATAGTGAAAACGACAGATCTTATGTTTGTAGTAATAGTGAAAACGACAGATCTTATGTTTGTAGTAATAGTGAAAACGACAGATCTTATGTTTGTAGTAATAGTGAAAACGACAGATCTCATGTTTGTAGTAATAGTGAAAACGACAGATCTTATGTTTGTAGTAATAGTGAAAACGACAGATTTCATGTTTGTAGTAATAGTGAAAACGACAGATCTTATGTTTGTAGTAATAGTGAAAACGACAGATCTTATGTTTGTAGTAATAGTGAAAACGACAGATCTTATGTTTGTAGTAATAGTGAAAACGACAGATCTTATGTTTGTAGTAATAGTGAAAACGACAGATCTTATGTTTTTAGTAATAGTGAAAACGACAGAGCTTATATTTGTAGTAATAGTGAAAACGACAGATCTTATGTTTGTAGTAATAGTGAAAACGACAGATCTTATGCTTGTAGTAATAGTGAAAACGACAGATCTTATGCTTGTAGTAATAGTGAAAACGACAGATCTTATGTTTGTAGTAATAGTGAAAACGACAGATCTTATGTTTGTGGTAATAGTGAAAACGACAGATTTCATGTTTGTGGTAATAGTGAAAACGACAGATTTCATGTTTGTAGTAATAGTGAAAACGACAGATCTCATATTTGTAGTAATAGTGAAAACGACAGATCTTATGTTTGTAGTAATAGTGAAAACGACAGATCTTATATTTGTAGTAATAGTGAAAACGACAGATCTTATGTTTGTAGTAATAGTGAAAACGACAGATCTTATGTTTGTAGTAATAGTGAAAACGACAGATCTTATGTTTGTAGTAATAGTGAAAACGACAGATCTTATGTTTGTAGTAATAGTGAAAACGACAGATCTTATATTTGTAGTAATAGTGAAAACGACAGATCTTATGTTTGTAGTAATAGTGGAAACGACAGATCTTATGTTTGTAGTAATAGTGAAAACGACAGATCTTATGTTTGTAGTAATAGTGAAAACGGCAGATCTTATGTTTGTAGTAATAGTGAAAACGACAGATCTTATGTTTGTAGTAATAGTGAAAACGACAGATCTTATGTTTGTAGTAATAGTGAAAACGACAGATTTCATGTTTGTAGTAATAGTGAAAACGACAGATCTTATATTTGTAGTAATAGTGAAAACGACAGATCTTATGTTTGTAGTAATAGTGAAAACGACAGATCTTATGTTTGTAGTAATAGTGAAAACGACAGATCTTATGTTTGTAGTAATAGTGAAAACGACAGATCTTATATTTGTAGTAATAGTGAAAACGACAGATCTTATATTTGTAGTAATAGTGAAAACGACAGATCTTATGTTTGTAGTAATAGTGAAAACGACAGATCTTATGTTTGTAGTAATAGTGAAAACGACAGATCTTATGTTTGTAGTAATAGTGAAAACGACAGATTTCATGTTTGTAGTAATAGTGAAAACGACAGATCTTATGTTTGTAGTAATAGTGAAAACGACAGATCTTATGTTTGTAGTAATAGTGAAAACGACAGATTTAATGTTTGTAGTAATAGTGAAAACGACAGATCTTATGTTTGTAGTAATAGTGAAAACAACAGATCTTATGTTTGTAGTAATAGTGAAAATGACAGATCTTATATTTGTAGTAATAGTGAAAACGACAGATCTTATGTTTGTAGATCTTATGTTTGTAGTAATAGTGAAAACGACAGATCTTATGTTTGTAGTAATAGTGAAAACGACAGATCTTATGTTTGTAGTAATAGTGAAAATGACAGATCTTATATTTGTAGTAATAGTGAAAACGACAGATCTTATGTTTGTAGTAATAGTGAAAACGACAGATCTTATGTTTGTAGTAATAGTGAAAACGACAGATCTTATGTTTGTAGTAATAGTGAAAACGACAGATCTTATATTTGTAGTAATAGTGAAAACGACAGATTTCATGTTTGTAGTAATAGTGAAAACGACAGATTTCATGTTTGTGGTAATAGTGAAAACGACAGATCTTATGTTTGTAGTAATAGTGAAAACGACAGATTTTATGTTTGTAGTAATAGTGAAAACGACAGATCTTATGTTTGTAGTAATAGTGAAAACGACAGATTTCATGTTTGTAGTAATAGTGAAAACGACAGATCTTATGTTTGTAGTAATAGTGAAAACGACAGATGTCATGTTTGTAGTAATAGTGAAAACGACAGATCTTATGTTTGTAGTAATAGTGAAAACGACAGATCTTATATTTGTAGTAATAGTGAAAAAGACAGATTTCATGTTTGTAGTAATAGTGAAAACGACAGATCTTATGTTTGTAGTAATAGTGAAAACGACAGATGTCATGTTTGTAGTAATAGTGAAAACGACAGATCTTATGTTTGTAGTAATAGTGAAAACGACAGATTTCATGTTTGTAGTAATAGTGAAAAGGACAGATCTTATGTTTGTAGTAATAGTGAAAACGACAGATCTTATATTTGTAGTAATAGTGAAAACGACAGATCTTATGTTTGTAGTAATAGTGAAAACGACAGATCTTATGTTTGTGGTAATAGTGAAAACGACAGATTTCATGTTTGTGGTAATAGTGAAAACGACAGATCTTATGTTTGTAGTAATAGTGAAAACGACAGATCTTATGTTTGTAGTAATAGTGAAAACGACAGATCTTATGTTTGTAGTAATAGTGAAAACGACAGATCTTATGTTTGTAGTAATAGTGAAAACGACAGATCTCATGTTTGTAGTAATAGTGAAAACGACAGATCTTATGTTTGTAGTAATAGTGAAAACGACAGATCTCATGTTTGTAGTAATAGTGAAAACGACAGATCTTATGTTTGCAGTAATAGTGAAAACGACAGATGTCATGTTTGTAGTAATAGTGAAAACGACAGATCTTATGTTTGTAGTAATAGTGAAAACGACAGATCTCATGTTTGTAGTAATAGTGAAAACGACAGATCTTATGTTTGTAGTAATAGTGAAAACGACAGATGTCATGTTTGTGGTAATAGTGAAAACAACAGATCTTATGTTTGTAGTAATAGTGAAAACGACAGATGTCATGTTTGTAGTAATAGTGAAAACGACAGATCTTATGTTTGTAGTAATAGTGAAAACGACAGATCTTATGTTTGTAGTAATAGTGAAAACGACAGATTTCATGTTTGTAGTAATAGTGAAAACGACAGATCTCATGTTTGTAGTAA
This sequence comes from Rhinichthys klamathensis goyatoka, assembly GCF_029890125.1. Lineage (NCBI taxonomy): Eukaryota > Metazoa > Chordata > Actinopteri > Cypriniformes > Leuciscidae > Rhinichthys > Rhinichthys klamathensis. Next base: position 670,900 of record NW_026606985.1, on the reverse strand, counting down.
TAGTGAAAACGACAGATCTTATGTTTGTAGTAATAGTGAAAACGACAGATCTTATGTTTGTAGTAATAGTGAAAATGACAGATCTTATGTTTGTAGTAATAGTGAAAACGACAGATCTTATGTTTGTAGTAATAGTGAAAACGACAGATTTCATGTTTGTAGTAATAGTGAAAACGACAGATCTTATGTTTGTAGTAATAGTGAAAACGACAGATTTCATGTTTGTAGTAATAGTGAAAACGACAGATCTTATGTTTGTAGTAATAGTGAAAACGACAGATCTTATATTTGTAGTAATAGTGAAAACGACAGATCTTATGTTTGTAGTAATAGTGAAAACGACAGATCTTATATTTGTAGTAATAGTGAAAACGACAGATCTTATATTTGTAGTAATAGTGAAAACGACAGACCTTATGTTTGTAGTAATAGTGAAAACGACAGACCTTATGTTTGTAGTAATAGTGAAAACGACAGATCTTATGTTTGTAGTAATAGTGAAAACGACAGATTTCATGTTTGTGGTAATAGTGAAAACGACAGATCTTATATTTGTAGTAATAGTGAAAACGACAGATCTTATGTTTGTAGTAATAGTGAAAACGACAGATCTTATGTTTGTAGTAATAGTGAAAACGACAGATCTTATGTTTGTGGTAATAGTGAAAACGACAGATCTTATGTTTGTAGTAATAGTGAAAACGACAGATCTCATGTTTGTAGTAATAGTGAAAACGACAGATCTTATGTTTGTAGTAATAGTGAAAACGACAGATCTTATATTTGTAGTAATAGTGAAAACGACAGATCTTATGTTTGTAGTAATAGTGAAAACGACAGATCTTATATTTGTAGTAATAGTAAAAACGACAGATCTTATATTTGTAGTAATAGTGAAAACGACAGATCTTATGTTTGTAGTAATAGTAAAACGACAGATCTTATGTTTGTAGTAATAGTGAAAACGACAGATCTTATGTTTGTAGTAATAGTGAAAACGACAGATCTTATGTTTGTAGTAATAGATCTTATGTTTGTAGTAATAGTGAAAACGACAGATCTTATGTTTGTAGTAATAGATCTTATGTTTGTAGTAATAGTGAAAACGACAGATCTTATATTTGTAGTAACAGTGAAAACGACAGATCTTATGTTTGTAGTAATATATCTTATATTTGTAGTAATAGTAAAAACGACAGATCTTATATTTGTAGTAATAGTGAAAACGACAGATCTTATGTTTGTAGTAATAGTAAAACGACAGATCTTATGTTTGTAGTAATAGTGAAAACGACAGATCTTATGTTTGTAGTAATAGTGAAAACGACAGATCTTATGTTTGTAGTAATAGATCTTATGTTTGTAGTAATAGTGAAAACGACAGATCTTATGTTTGTAGTAATAGATCTTATGTTTGTAGTAATAGTGAAAACGACAGATCTTATGTTTGTAGTAATAGATCTTATATTTGTAGTAATAGTGAAAACGACAGATCTTATGTTTGTAGTAATAGTGAAAACGACAGATCTTATGTTTGTAGTAATAGTGAAAACGACAGATCTTATGTTTGTAGTAATAGTGAAAACGACAGATCTTATATTTGTAGTAATAGTGAAAACGACAGATCTTATGTTTGTAGTAATAGTGAAAACGACAGATCTTATGTTTGTAGTAATAGTGAAAACGACAGATCTTATGTTTGTAGTAATAGATCTTATATTTGTAGTAATAGTGAAAACGACAGATCTTATGTTTGTAGTAATAGTGAAAACGACAGATCTTATGTTTGTAGTAATAGTGAAAACGACAGATCTTATGTTTGTAGTAATAGTGAAAACGACAGATCTTATGTTTGTAGTAATAGTAAAACGACAGATCTTATGTTTGTAGTAATAGTGAAAACGACAGATCTTATGTTTGGAGTAATAGTGAAAACGACAGATCTTATGCTTGTAGTAATAGTGAAAACGACAGATCTTATATTTGTAGTAATAGTGAAAACGACAGATCTTATATTTGTAGTAATAGTGAAAACGACAGATCTTATGTTTGTAGTAATGGTGAAAACGACAGATTTCATGTTTGTAGTAATAGTGAAAACGACAGATCTTATGTTTGGAGTAATAGTGAAAACGACAGATCTTATGTTTGTAGTAATAGTGAAAACGACAGATCTTATGTTTGTAGTAATAGTAAAACGACAGATCTTATGTTTGTAGTAATAGTGAAAACGACAGATCTTATGTTTGGAGTAATAGTGAAAACGACAGATCTTATGCTTGTAGTAATAGTGAAAACGACAGATCTTATGTTTGTAGTAATAGTGAAAACGACAGATCTTATGTTTGTAGTAATAGTGAAAACGACAGATCTTATGTTTGTAGTAATAGTGAAAACGACAGATCTTATGTTTGTAGTAATAGTGAAAACGACAGATCTTATGTTTGTAGTAATAGTGAAAACGACAGATCTTATGTTTGTAGTAATATATCTTATATTTGTAGTAATAGTGAAAACGACAGGTTTTATATTTGTAGTAATAGTGAAAATGAAAAAAATCATATTGAAAATGGTAGCAATTGTAGAAATACTGAATCCAAATGGTCACTATTGCATTTCTGCATTTTTCCCTATTCCAGTACAAATATGATCATGTAGTTGCAATTTAGATTGAGTTATAATCCAATTTTCACTATTGCAAATTGTCCCAAATTTCATAAATATTGTGACTAACTGATCCTCTAGTGCACACCGCAGCAACACTACAGAAGTCCCGCAGCTCGTGTGGTGTGTGTGTGTGAACGCCGTTAGCTTCTCGTCCGCCGGAGTGATGAATGTGGCGTGTGGCGCACTGTAACACAAGAGCTGCGACTAAACCACAAATACCTATTTAACATCCGCGCAATGATGGATGGACTCGCGAGAGACTCTTTATGAGGCGTGTTGAAAGACAACAAACACACTCATCAGTCTTGCGCAGAGAACACGGCGTCTTTAACTGAGTGTGTTAAACACTATTACTACAAATATAAGATCTGTTTAACTGTGTGTGTGTGTGTGTGTCGGGTTTGTGTATTTACAGTATTTAGCAGTGGGCCTTAGTTCTGCCCTCTAGTGTTGGAGTTTATTTAGCTTTGCCTGGCAGACGACGGAATGTTTGACCACAGTGTGTGTGTGTATGTGTGTGTGTGTGTGTGTGTGTGTGTGTGTGTGTGTGTGTGTGTGTGTGTGTGTGTGTGTGTGTGTGTGTGTGATGTCAGCATATGAAAATAATGTCTTTGTTTGCCCTGGTTCTCACCCGTGGAGATCTGAGAATCGCTGTATTGACGTTAACTGAACGTTGTGATGCACAAAGAATGTTGGACTTGAAAAGCTTTTGCTATATTTACGTGCTAACATCATGTTCTGGTTCTCTGTTAGCGTTAGCCGCGGACTCAAAGGGGCCGCCCTCTGCTACTTATTATGTTCTTTTATACAATCTGGTTTTGATAGAGAGCAGTTCATGTTCGGTGAATAAAACAGACTGAGGCTCGTGTTGACAAAGACCTGCAGTAATGTGACAGAACCTGATCTGACCCTGAACGCTCACTTACAGTAGACTAGCGTTAGCCTGACGCTACACAGTGTGCTAACCAGAGCCACGCAGGGTCTCATTTATAGCCAAACACTGATGTAATGAATTAATTTCAGATTTCACTCTTTCTTTTTCCAGGAGAGTTTGTTGGTTGACAGTGAGTTTTACTGTTTGTTTCGAGCCGATAAAAATATAATCTAAGATCGTTTTGTTATGAAAACGTTATTTCTGAATGCTCTAAATATCCAGTTTTTTAAATGTTTTATGTGAACGTTCCATTGAACGTTCCAAACGTTATGGGAACGTTACTTTTAAACGTTTTGAAACAATAAGTAACATTTAAAAAAACGTTAGACGAACATCTAACTAAAAAACACATTCCATGAACGCTGTATAAATAATGTTTTTATGCTAATGTTTTGAGGACATTATTACACAGCAGATCACTTTGAACATACGTTCTAGTAGTGTTACTGGAAGAAAGAACGTTCCCCGTTAGCGTAGTGTATTTAAAGTCCCCCTGCGGTGAGAATCCAGCTTTTAATGTGTCTATGTGGTGTTTTTAATACGCTTTAAGACACACCATGTGTAAGTTCATAAGTCGACAGCATTGCTGAGTATTTTCTGCTTAAAACTGCAGTGAACCAAAGACAGTCTCAAAAACACGGTTTGAAATCGCTGGTGTTTCTGACGTCACAAACGACCTTGTAACCAATCAGATCAACGTGTGATCGTCAACCAGTGGATCTCTGAGCTGAGTGAGTGGAGGCGGGGCTCATTTGCATATTCATAGAACCCCGCATACTAAATGAGGCACGGGTGTCGAGTTACATTCAAGATATTTTAAGACATGAAGACTTTTTTTCAAGGAAAAAACTTTTAAATATGTCATTTTGGTGATCAAAGATGAGCTTTAAAGGATAAAATTATTGACAACAACATCATTCTTGAAGCAAAAAGCCTGTTTTTCTGTTGCAGACCCTCAAAAGTAGCCATGCGTTTTGACACTCTTATCTAGCCGTGTATTAACATAAAAAGACTCTTAACTGTGTGCAAGAGACGTGTTGGTCTCTTCATTTGCATTACATTTATTCATTTAGCAGAGGCTTTTATCCAAATGAGGAGCATCAGCACAAGCGTTGTGTCCAAGCAGAACCTGCCCGTCTCTCTCCTGAACCAACACTGAGTGCCTTAACCTGCAGTTCCTCCACTGGCCACTAGAGGCCGGCTGCAGAAGAGACTCAGTCCCATAGACCCGCATGTTAAAATGCCCAACTTTACAGCAGAAAAACACATGTTTACAGTCTGGAGCTAAAAGTGGTTTTGCTCTATATCGCTAATGTTGCCCTTCATGACGACTGTGAGGGGGGATGTTTTTATAACTCATACGTTTAAATTATATTAAGCCTTAAAGTTCTGCATAATTAAGGGCGTGGCCACTTGAGTGACAGGTGGATTGCCGCTGATGTCACTGCTGCCGTTTGTCTGCTAGCGTTAGCGTCACCTCAGCTAATCCGCCTCGCTGCATGTGTTCGTTTATCCGGGAGTGCCGCGCGGCCAAGATGGCGACGGCCGGCTCCGCCCACTCTGGGCTTCAGAAACACTACGGGTGACGTCACACACACTACGCTCATATTTATTTATAGTCTGTGATTGTGTCACAGTATGACCTCATGTCGCCTCAGATCTCCGACTCTCACCGATCAGGTCACGCTGACTGCATGTGTGTGTGTGTGTGTGTGTGCAGGTGACCCTGGACTGCGCCGACAGTGATGAGGCCCCGCGCGTGGATAAGCTAGTGGAGCGGATCCTGCACTGCAGCTGCCAGTCGTGCAGTAAAGACAGCGGCCAGGAGGGGGCGCTAGTGCAGATCTACCCGTCAGAGCTGTCAGACGACACACACACGCGCGCGCATTCAGACACACACACACCCGAGGGCGGGTGACGCCCGACTCTCGCTCTGTTCAAAGCACTTTTACACCTAGAGATCATGACACTAATCCAGACTTTAGCACAATCAGCTCTGTGAATACACACACACACACACACACACACTCCACTTTATATTACTGACGCATTTACACACCACCAGATCTATATATACACGTAATGTAGCCTACAGGAACACATGTGTGTCACTTATGTACAATTGTTTAATCACAATAAAATGTGAAATCACCTCATGTGTGAATGTTTCTTCTTAAACACCGCCGTTCAAAAGCTTCAGATCGGGGAGATGTTTAATGTTTTTAAAAGAAGTCTCTTCTGCTCACCAAGGCTGTGTTTATTTGATTAAAAATACAGTAAAAACAGTAATATTGTGAAATATTATGAAAATTTTAAATGACTCTTGTAACGTAATGAATCTTTTGTAACATTATAAATGTCGTTACTGTCACTTTTGATTCTGTTTAATTCATCCTTGATGAATAAAAGTATTGATTTATTTGATTTATTTCCCCCAAAAATAAAATAAGAATTCTTACTGACCCCAAACTGTTAACCGGTAGTGTTTAATGTTACAAAAGCTTCGATTTCAGATAAATGCTGTTCTTTTGAACTTTCTATTCATCAAAGAATCCTGAAATAAAAATGTAAATAACTGTTTTCAACACTGATAATAATCATAAATGTGTCTTGAGCATCAGATCCTCATATTAGAGTGATTTCTGAAGGATCATGTGACACTGAAGATTGGAGTAATGATGCTGAAAATACAGCTTTGATCACAGGAATAAATTAAACTTTACTATATATTCACATAGAAAACAGCTGATTTACACTGGAATAATATTGCACAATATCACTGTTGTTGTTTTTTTGTATTTTTAGTCAAATAAACGCAGGCTTGGTGAGCAGAAGAGACTTCTTTTAAAAACATTAAAAATCTCACCGATCCAGAACTTTAGACTGGTAGTGTACATCACAGCAGCGTAATGTTATGCATTCGCAAAAAAAGCATATATGGTTTGTTTTATTTATGAACCGTTTTTCACAACAGATGTCAACAAATCCTCCTTTAAAGCCCCAGTGAGCGAGTCAAATGTCGCACAGTAAGTGGTTTATGAGTAATAATTGATGTGTGTCCTGCATTGATGCAGTTACAGTGATTTTCAGATGAAAAGGCCAGTGTTTGCCATGGTAACCGCTTTCTGACACACATTTACAAGGAAATTACAGGAAGAACAAGAGCTTGTGTGTGTTATAAAGCCAAGAAACACACACACACACACACACACACACACACACACACAATAGATGGTGACGACTTTCCTCTGACTTTTGTTGTGTTTTTTTTTTTTTTTTTTTTAAATCATCCTCACACAAGCATTTCAGCATTTCTACATTATTATTATATTTTGACGCCATGGCTTCAGTTGGCCAGCAGGTGACGCTGTGAGCATGTGTGTCTTTTTTGGACAGAACTTTTCACCTGATTTTGTCTTTTTCCATCCGCTCTCTGCATATAAATATATATAGACGACATTCATATTTGTTTGGCCCATTTCCCCCTTTTTGCTTTTGTTATTAGCCTTTAGATTGGCTAGCCAACAAACCAGCTATATGCGCTGCATTTTCTGTCAAGCTTCTTCACAGAGTGCTTACAAACTAAAAATGTCTTGTGATCAGCACTAGCTTCCACTGTAAGCCATTAGCTCCAACACAGCCAACTTAGAAAGTCACGACTCAAAGAAAATCGTGAGCTTCCACAGTGATAATCATGTTCTTGTGAGGCGGGGAGTCTTCGTCTCGTGTTCCAGAGTTTGTTTTGTTTCCTCTGAAATAAACCCTTATTAAATCCTAAAGTCCTGAATGATTAATGATTATTATCAGACATGTATCTCAGCTAACAGGAAACGTTCTGGCAATATTCTCTCAAAGTTATGAACAAACGTTCTTCCAGTAACATTAATAGAACGTCTTTAATAATGTTCTCAAAATGTTAGCACAAAAATATTTATACATCGTTCATGGTGCGTTTTAGTTTGACATTCATGAACATTCAACAAGTAACGTTACCATAACCAAGAAAAAACTGAATGGTTTGAACTGTCAACAAGAAACAATGTTTTTAATGGAAATATTAGCAGAACGTTATAAAGAAACGTTATTTCGACATCCTTACAAACTTTTACCACAGTAAACATGGTTTACTTAAAAGTACCACAGTTACTACAGTAAATTTTGATATTAACGTCACCACTGTCATGATTTTTTTTATTTTAACAAATTCATTAAAAAAAGAAAAAAAAAGCTTCTGATAGAGTTTGATGAGATAACATTAATTTGTTATTGTTTTACTCTAGTCAACAGTAACTTTATGGTATTTTGGAGGAAACTCATTTATTTAAAAAAAGAAATTGAACCTTTTATCCATCCGTGTCCTCGATCAGACTCAGCCCGTCTCTCTCTCTCTCTCTCTCTCTCTCTCTCTCTCTCTCTCTCTCTCTCTCTCTCTCTCTCTCTCTCTCTCTCTCTCTCTCAGTGTGATGTTTGGATCCTCTGTATAACGGGATAAAATCACCTCAGCTCTACATCAGGTAAGACGCTGAAAACGTCTTCCTGTAATCTCTGAGTTTTGTTATTACAGCTCTTTTCTCAAACTGTTGTTATATTCGCTCCGACGACACGGATCCAGAGGATGTTCGGTGTTCAAACACTCTGTGTCTCAATACATATTATGAGCATCTCGGCCGCATTCCGGTCAGTTTAACCGATTCCGTGAAATGCCGTTAACTCGGAACGCGCCAAAAAGACGCTTAAATAAAGCGCGCGAAAAGTGTTTGTTCAGTTCTGCTCTGATTCTTAAAACTTTGTTCGTGATGTGTCCGGACTGACTGGAGTCTGGAGATAATCAATCAAACAATCAATCAATCACACAGTTGCATGTGTAAACGACATCGTCAGGTTTTGGTTTTACTAACGAAATCTCAAAGAACTCTGTTTATTGAAATATAATGTTTAGTGCTATAGAGTACAGTAGTGAAATCAGTTAAATCAAATGTACTTTTATGTTGTTTAGTGAGGCAACGCCCTCAAGTAAAGGCTTGGAAATTACGTTTCTGAAGATGTTTGGGTTATGTTGCATTGTGTGTCATTAGTAAAAAACAAAACATTCAGTTCTAAAATATCTTAATTTCCATGAACCTAAAATCACTTCAAGCCCTGCTTTATTAATGAGTTTGTTCTGTTGTCACTCATCTCTACATCTCAGTACATTGTGTTTATTCCTTTATGTCTTTGTTCAGAGGGGCAGACTTTTTTTTTTTTTACATTTCTGAGACTGACTCAAATCTGTTTAGCTATTTGTAGTCTGCAAAAAACAACATTAATATAAGTGAAAGTGTATGTGATGTACAGTCAGATGGTTTTTTCCCATCATTCAGGAAAGGATCTCTTTTATTATCGTTCACATCAGTATACTCCACTAGATACTAGATTCTGATTAAACAAACAAATCCGATTTCATCACTTGAAACCTATGTTTTGTAGTGTGACCAGTGGATTTATGTGAAGTGTGAATAAACCCACTGTTAGGTCGTTTCAGGCTTTATTAGCATGACAACAACAACAGGACAGAGCAGAATAAGGGCCGTTCACACCAAGAACAATGACTTTAGGGTTCAACACCAACTTATAATCGTTATAGTTAGTGTGGACTTCACTATTCAGTCAGAGTGTGCAAAACTACAGATTCAACATTAACATATGTGTGTGTGTGTGTGTGTTGAGGATGTGTGGTATGGCGGTGCTGTTAGATGACGGTGGCGGTGATGAAGACTTTGACGTGTGTGACGGGGTCCGGATGCTCGCTCCTCCTCCTGTGGCTCAGTGTGACGGTGGGGTGTGGGGGCCTCGACGGGGCCGATGCGAGTGTGTGTTGTGGACGCTGGTCCTGCTGCTGTGGGACGTTCTGCTGCTGCTGGTGTGTGTGGGGCTGATGGTCCTGGTGTTCAGTCTGATTCTGCTGCCCGCCGGCCTGCTCCTGTACGCCGGCTTTCTGTGCCACTCGCGGGTACGTATACACACACACACACACGCACACGCGTGCGGACACAAACACATAATATCCTGTAGCGCTTGCACGATTATGAGAAAAATCATAATTGTCGATTATTCCCTTGAAATTGTAATTCACCCTTCGCAGAGGGTTTGATTGACAGGCGATCTGACCAATCATAAGCACAATCAGAATCCGCCATTTTTTCCGACAAAGCAGCCAGGAGAGTTAGTAGATTAACGTCGGTGGATTTGAACTTGAAAAACGGAGTGTACTGACGTTTTTCCGCGGTTGAAACAACATTCCTTCTGATGTTCATGTATGTTTATTTGATGCTATAAAATAACTAGAAGGACGAGATGATCGGTTCTCGAGCGGCTTTAACTGAGGCTACAGCGATCTGTCACCACACAAGAGCCACACATTTCTTTAAATTGTTTAAATTTCTTAAAAAAATTACCAAATTTGAAAACTGAGACTTTGTTTCATATCAAAAGTATCCGGCTCTGTCTTGTCTGTCAGTCAGTGTCCTCTTTGCTCCGCGATTTATTTTTCGAACTATTATACTATTATCACTATTATAGTGAAGCGATATACAGTTAAAGAGTGTGTGCTATATCGCAGTATAACGACTGACAGGAGAGGAAAGTACCTTTTTCTGATATGAGAGACTTTATTTCAGCGAACACTTACGTCACTGGTAATTCCTACTGTTCTGGGTTCTCTGCAGTGGCGGTTCTAGAGGGGGGGCCAGGGGGGCCAGTGCCCCTGTGACAAAAAGCTTGGCCCCCCTTGTGGCCCCCCTAAATGTGGAGTTTGAAATAATTTTTACAAAACTGTTTTTTGCTATCGTTGTTATCGTTGTATGCGTATTATTTTTTCTATTTATTATTCTATCTTTGTGGATTTGTATTTTCACGTGACAATTCGCATCACATTCGCGGGAATCGCGGCAGAATAACGTCTGTCTCCTGCACGCGAGAGAGGAGAGAAGGAGAAAGTTGGTAAATGTCAGTTCAGTTGTAAGTTCATTCTTTATGTGCGTATGGGGTGTGCGATGTGTATTGTCTATTATGATATTGTAAATCATTGTTTTAACTATGTACGAGGCACTGTGAGGTGACATCGCATTTGTCTATCGTCCTTTCACTGCTGTGTGCAGTTCATAGGTAGGCTATGTCCCCAAATTAGTTTTTGTCTTAAATTTATATCATATTATGTTCTTATATTAGAATATCACATCAGCAAGGGTGCAGTTTTCCCGTGCACAATTGCAACTGTGATATTTATGTTATACAACAGTTAAATTAACAATAAGTTAACATTGGGAGTTACTTTTTAGACACAATATTGTTTGTTTTCCCTTTATTTCGCCGACTAGAATTTCATAATGAAACCGTAGCAGAGTCTCAATGCAACACAGCGATGATTTATTGACTAGTCTGAAATCCGCGTTTTGAACGAATCACTTGCTTCTTTCCCGAATGAATCAGCCGTTTGAACAAATCGGTTGAATGTATGAATCCCTCTTACAGGGACTTGCCGCCGCCTACTGGCGGTTTTAGTTTCATATTTAAAGTATCCTTTAATTAAAACGTTAAAATTAGAAATCATTTCATATTTAAATATTGATTTAAAAAAAATCTCATAGCTTTATTTATGCTATTGTAAATGGAGTGTAAATATATTAATGCCACTTCTGTGTCACCTCTGCACTGCAAAGATGGATTTTGATTGAATTAATTAATTTGACTGGCAGCAGTGGTACTGTATAATTATTGCATAATTAAGTATTATTGTATAAATAAGTATAATTATTGTATAATTTGAATGTTAGTATTTGACATAAAAGGTGATGCATAACTCTAAATAAGTTTAGAAAAAATGTCCATATATAGGTGAAAATGCCCCTGGAAATCAATTTAAAGTGGCAAATATTGCCCCTTAATTAAAAAAAATTATTTATGTCACTGCTGTGAACTGACCATATAATACGAAAAATATGAATATCTTCGTGAGTCAGCTGTCAACAACAGGCCTAAACCAGCCATGGCACCAGCACAAAAACACAATCAGTAAAATATCATCTAATTATTATCAACAAAACGTTGAAAATATTGAAATATATTTTTGTCAATATTGCACACCCCTAATGTACGGTATTAATTTTGATTTCTTTAGGTCTTAAAAAGCCTTAATTTTTTTAAAAAAAGTGTGCAGGAACCCTGTAAACGGTTAGACGTAGTTACCTAGAAAGTCAGTTATTTTCAGTAAATGAATTAAGCTTCTTGGTCCCCATTGCTTTTGCTCTATAGTTCTCAAAATGAAGAGAAAGAAGGACATCAGGTCTATTACAGTTACTGTGACTAATACTGAATATGTAATGCAAATGTAAAAATATAATGGAAATGGAAATACATTGTTGAATGATTATAAACACGGTATTTTGCCTGTTAATGCCTGCAGTAGTGCAGAAAATGATAGGACAACAATAAGGTCTAAATGTAACTGGCCCCTCTAACAGTACAACTGGCCCCAGCTTGGCCCCCCCAGTTGAAATGGGCTAGAACCGCCACTGGTTCTCTGAAGTAGTCGTGATTCGCCTCTCACAACGTAACATGCTCTAAACACACCTCTTAAAGGGACAGTTCACCCTAAAATGAAAATTAGCCCATGATTTACTCTCCCTCAAGCCATCCTAGGTGTATATGACACTCTACTTTCAGGCGAATACAATCAGAGTTATATTAAAAAAGCTCTTCCAAGCTTTATAATGGCAGTGAATGGCTGTTTCTGTTTTGAAGTCCATAAAAGTGCATCTGTCCATCATAAAAGTGCATCTGCCCATCATAAAAGTGCATCTATCCATCATAAAAGTGCATCTATCCATCATAAAAGTGCATCTGTCCATCATAAAAGTGCATCTATCCATCATAAAAGTGCATCTGTCCATCATAAAAGTGCATCTGTCCATCATAAAAGTGCATCTATCCATCATAAAAGTGCATCTGTCCATCATAAAAGTTAATCTATCCATCATAAAAGTGCATCTATCCATCATAAAAGCGCATCTGTCCATCATAAAAGTGCATCTGTCCATCATAAAAGTGCATCTATCCATCATAAAAGTGCATCTATCCATCATAAAAGTGCATCTGTCCATCATAAAAGTGCATCTGTCCATCATAAAAGTGCATCTATCCATCATAAAAGTGCATCTGTCCATCATAAAAGTTAATCTATCCATCATAAAAGCGCATCTGTCCATCATAAAAGTGCATCTGTCCATCATAAAAGTGCATCTGTCCATCATAAAAGTGCATCTGTCCATCATAAAAGTGCATCTGTCCATCATAAAAGTGCATCTATCCATCATTAAAGTGCATCTATCCATCATAAAAGTGCATCTGTCCATCATAAAAGTGCATCTGTCCATCATAAAAGTGCATCTGTCCATCATAAAAGTGCATCTGTCCATCATAAAAGTGCATCTATCCATAATTAAAGTGCATCTGTCCATCATTAAAGTGCATCTGTCCATCATAAAAGTGCATCTGTCCATCATTAAAGTGCATCTGTCCATCATAAAAGTGCATCTGTCCATCATAAAAGTGCATCTATCCATCATAAAAGTGCATCTATCCATCATAAAAGTGCATCTGTCCATCATAAAAGTGCATCTGTCCATCATAAAAGTGCATCTGTCCATCATAAAAGTGCATCTGTCCATCATAAAAGTGCATCTGTCCATCATAAAAGTGCATCTATCCATCATTAAAGTGCATCTGTCCATCATTAAAGTGCATCTGTCCATCATAAAAGTGCATCTGTCCATCATAAAAGTGCATCTGTCCATCATAAAAGTGCATCTGTCCATCATAAAAGTGCATCTGTCCATCATAAAAGTGCATCTATCCATCATTAAAGTGCATCTGTCCATCATAAAAGTGCATCTGTCCATCATAAAAGTGCATCTATCCATCATAAAAGTGCATCTGTCCATCATTAAAGTGCATCTGTCCATCATAAAAGTGCATCTGTCCATCATAAAAGTGCATCTATCCATCATAAAAGTGCATCTGTCCATCATAAAAGTTAATCTATCCATCATAAAAGCGCATCTGTCCATCATAAAAGTGCATCTGTCCATCATAAAAGTGCATCTGTCCATCATAAAAGTGCATCTGTCCATCATAAAAGTGCATCTGTCCATCATAAAAGTGCATCTGTCCATCATTAAAGTGCATCTGTCCATCATAAAAGCGCATCTGTCCATCATAAAAGTGCATCTGTCCATCATAAAAGTGCATCTGTCCATCATAAAAGTGCATCTGTCCATCATAAAAGTGCATCTATCCATCATTAAAGTGCATCTGTCCATCATTAAAGTGCATCTGTCCATCATAAAAGTGCATCTGTCCATCATAAAAGTGCATCTGTCCATCATAAAGGTGCATCTATCCATCATTAAAGTGCATCTGTCCATCATAAAAGTGCATCTATCCATCATAAAAGTGCATCTGTCCATCATAAAAGTGCATCTATCCATCATAAAATTGCATCTATCCATCATAAAAGTGCATCTGTCCATCATAAAAGTGCATCTGTCCATCATAAAAGTGCATCTGTCCATCATAAAATTGCATCTATCCATCATAAAAGTGCATCTGTCCATCATAAAAGTGCATCTGTCCATCATAAAAGTGCATCTGTCCATCATAAAAGTGCATCTATCCATCATAAAAGTGCATCTGTCCATCATAAAAGTGCATCTATCCATCATAAAAGTGCATCTGTCCATCATAAAAGTGCATCTGTCCATCATAAAAGTGCATCTGTCCATCATAAAAGTGCATCTGTCCATCATAAAAGTGCATCTATCCATCATTAAAGTGCATCTGTCCATTATAAAAGTGCATCTATCCATCATAAAAGTGCATCTGTCCATCATAAAAGTGCATCTGTCCATCATAAAAGTGCATCTGTCCATCATAAAAGTTAATCTATCCATCATAAAAGTGCATCTATCCATCATAAAAGTGCATCTAAATCATGGGCTAATTTTAATTTTTGGGGGAACTATCCCGTTAAGCACGCAGAATAATGCAAGTTCACTTTTTTTTTTGTAATCGCAAGGTTTTTGAACTATTACGTAATCATGTTATCCGTAACCGTAATAGCGATTGTAAGTTGGATGAACTGTGCAGTCCAGGGGCCGTATTCACAAAGAATTTTATCTTACCACTAGGAGTACTCCTAAATTGCACTAAAATATTTTAGCTAGGAGTTTTCTCTTAAAAGTTATTCACAGCGCCTTTCAGACCTACTCTTAGTAAAGAAAAATGACAACTCCTAAACTAAGAGTGAGTCTTCGTTGCTATGGATGACGTCACTTCTCACGCACGAGCTTCCTCGCAATGATCACGGTGATTGGGTGTTAGATGACAGGGCCATCATGCGGAGCATAACACAGACGCAACAAATCATGGAATTACCACATCTAAATATGTCTGTGTCCTACACAAAATAATAATAGTAATGTCATCGAAATGCATATATAATGACATGTTTGTGCAGGCCCCAGTGAAGTGTGATTCTAAAAAGGCAGAGAGAGAGAAAAGTCGTGAATTAAAATAAATTAAATCAAGGTAGCCTAATACCCCAATGAAAACCGTCACTTGCCTAATCTAAAAAGAAAGCCCAACTGGACGCAGGATCAGTTACTGCTGCTGGCCCAGCTGGTGCTGGAAAAAAAACATAATAAAAGGGAAATTCGGCACTGGGATATCAAGCTTAACTTAGCGTGAGAATGGGAGAGGCTTTGCAGATCAATGCAGCGTTCCCGCTTGTGTCGCGGACCCCGGGCGACTGCGAGAGGCGCTGGTGTGTGTGTGTGTGTGTGTGTGTGTATGCGCTACAATGCTTTGTGAATAGGTCTTAGTGAGTTAGGAGTCCTCTCGACTTCTTTTAAGCTGTCCCAGACTTAGCTGCTACTTTTAGGGCTAAAATGCTTCGTGAATTACTCTTAGTGAAAAAAATTAGGAGTCCTAAAGTTAGGAGTAACACGCCCATTATTTTTAGGAGTTGCTCCTAAATTCGCCAGTTAGGAGCTACTATTAGCCTTAAAATTCCTTGAGAATACGGCCCCTGATCTCCTGATGTCCTGATCTCCTGATCTCCGACAGGTGGTGGCGTCTTCGGCTCCTCTCTGCCAATACCTGGACGACAACAGTTGCTCCGCCCTCATCATCCTGGGCTTCGTCATGATGTCACCGCTTGTCGTGGTTGCTGCGGCGACGTTCTGCGCTCTTCTCAGGAGGCTCCACCTACTTTTATATTTTCAGCCAATCACAGGAGCCCGGTACCAAGGGCGGGGCTTGGGCTGGAGGCGGGACTTCCACGCCTGGGTTTGACGGACAGGCACACACACACCGATCTCACCAGTGAGTGACGTCATGGGACAGCGACGGCGCATCTGTAAATGTAACACTCGTAACACAATATGTGGAGCCACCAAGCCGAGGATTATGTGGAGGCTTGTTTCAGACAAATGAATCTTTTCACATGGCTGAGAACTTAATAAGAAATTCAAGAAGTAGTGTTACCGTGAACTACTAATTTGGGTAACACTTTATTTTACAGTGGCCTCGTTACGTTACGTGTACTTACCGTAGTAATAACAGTAAATTATGCATAATTACATGCAACTAACCCTCAACCAAACCCTAACCCTATAGTAAGCACATGTAGTTAATTATTATTACTCAGTGCTTAAATATATAATTACACTGTAACACGGACACCTTAAAATAAAGTGTAACCTAAAATTGTAACATTGTAATATTTTAAAACTACTTCCACACATGTGGAAAAGTCTGTTTGCGTGCAATATATAGCAGTGTAAAAATTAATTGTGCATCATTAATACAGTATCGCTATGAATTATTTATTTTTTCTGAAGATAACGAGGCGTTACAGATTGGTTACTAAACTGGTGTTACGGTGGTGTACTGGTGTTGTGGATGTTGATGTGTTCACTCATGTGTGTAATGTGAATAAACCCCTGAAATCAGACCTGTGCTGGACTTCATTTCCACATCAGACGCGTCCCACAAGATATAAATATCTCGCTATTATAAATGCATGATGCTCGGAATTAGTCCTGCTATATGGGGCACGCTACCTCGTCAAGAAGCTCCCGGAGAACCATAACTTCACGAGTCGTTCTTGGAGAGTTGGAGCTCACGGGTCAGATTTGCACAGGCTTGACCTGAACACACTCAGCCTGTGATCTGCATATGCAAAACTCTTCTCGACCCAGTGTACACTGTGATTTATCACCATGGCAACAGGCAGCGCTGGACCTTTGCCATGGCAACGTAATGGGACGAGAGAGGGTCGAGGTAATGACAAATAATGACAGTCAGCGGAGAGAGAGATGGACAGAACGTATGGAGAGAGGAGAACTTCTGCAGCTGAAAGAGTTCCACATGCCGTTAGTTAATCGCCTCATGATGTTCCAGACACACACAGTGTTTTTAAAGATCTGCTCGTTCATAGCGACCAAGACTATCAAACTCTAAAACTGGACTAGAAGCTTCATAATATTAGTCCATGTGACTCGAGTAAGTCTGTTAAAAGACAGCAAAACATTTATTTTCTTCCTCCCTCACCATTTTTAAACAAGTCTTAAAGTCCCCTTGTAGTGTAAATCCAGCTTTTATTGTTGTTTATGTGTGTATGTGGTGTTTTTAATACGCTTTAAGACACACCATGTGTAAGTTCATAAGTCGACAGCATTGCTGAGTATTTTCTGCTTAAAACTGCAGTGAACCAAAGACAGTCTCAAAAACACGGTTTGAAATCGCTGGTGTTTCTGACGTCACAAACGACCTTGTAACCAATCAGATCAACGTGTGATCGTCAACCAGTGGATCTCTGAGCTGAGTGAGTGAGTGGAGGCGGGGCTCATTGCGTATTCATAGAACCGCGCATACTAAATGAGGCAAGGGTGTCGAGTTACATTCAAGATATTAGAAGACATTTTGGTGATCAAAGATGAGTTTTAAGGGATAAAACTATTGACTAGAGGGGGACTTTAATATCTTCAGTCATTTTGCTTCTCCTGTAAATGTATCTTGATTTAAAGGTGCAGTGTGATATTTAGGAGGATCTGTTGACAGAAATGCAATATCATAAACATAACTATGTCTTCAGTGGTGTATAAAGACCTTACTTAATGAAGCGTTATGTGTTTATTAGCTTAGAATGAGCATTTCTCTACACACACCGCGGGTCCGCTTACATCCACATGTTTCTACGGTGGCCCTGAACGGACAAACGCGTTTCGTCACTATGTTGTTCTTCATGATAAGAAGCTGCTAAAGTCAGTGAGTAAAACACTGACACAATGATGAATAAGTCACAATAATATTAGCAATAACATCGTTTTACTGAATAATCAAGTAAACCTAATTTCTTAATTTATCTTTGTAAAGAAACCTCATTGTTTAACTGTCTACTCTGCTGTCTCAGATGACGACATCACTTCCTGTCGGCCACCGTAACTTCTGTTGGGTGCGATTCACAACCTCACCACTAGATGCGCTAAACTTACACACTGCACCTTTAAGCATGTTAGGATATCTGACAGGAATAACAGCAGCCTGTCAGAGTCATATTATAAAATAATGATGTACTGTAATTATGATCATTATGACAGTAAAGCTGTTGACAGAGAATCATCTCTGTCTCTTAATGTCTTTATTACAGTCTCTGGGTAAGAGTGGCATTAGAAAATGACAAACTCTGCAGATTTAGATGGTGTGGATGTGATCGGCAGTGTTAACGCAAGTAATGCAAGTTACGTAATCAGATTACTTCTTTCAAGTAACTAGTAAAGTAACGCATTACTTTTACATTTTAAACAAAATATCTGAGTTACTTTTTCAAATAAGCCACACAAGTAACTGTTCCCCCGTGTATGACTGACAGCTGTCCTGCCCTGTGTTGAGGGAATCATGGGTAAGTGCATTATGGCCAGTGTTGAGAGTAACGCGTTACAAAAGTAATGCATTACAGTAACATATTACTTTTTGCTGTAACGCAGTAGTGTAAGGCATTACTAATCAATTTTCAGTAATATTTTACTCGGTACATGTTCAGTAAGGCTTGCGTTACAACAGACTTTTAGTTTTAATTGTAAAAAAAAAAAAAAACAGCAAGACCGCGAGACATTAACGAATGAAAAATGCAAGTAGGCTAAATTACCTGTTCGTGGTCAGTCAATAGCCGCGTGTGGTGTCCAAGTCTGTAAATAAAGACTAAATGGCAGCGTCTGATTTATTTTTTACAGGAGTGCCGTGAAGTAGGCTATGATTTCGGCCTCTGTGCTCGCGCTGGCCAGTGGAAAAGCGGTTAATGGTGAAGATGGCATGAAGAACAGGGCCGGCGCTAGCCATTTGGGTGCCCTAAGCACAAATGCTTGGTGGTGCCCCCCCACCCCACTCACCCACCCAAGGAATAACAACCATTCAGAATTTCTTAGTCTGATGAAGCACAATATAATAATTCTGTACATAATTTGTAGGGCTGGGAAAAGATTAATCGCGATTAATCACATCCAAAATAAAAGTTTGTGTCTACATGAATGATATATGTGTGTGTACTGTGTATAATTATTTTGTATATACACTACCGTTCAAAAGTTTGGGGTCGGTACGATTTTAAATACTTTTAAAAGAATTCTCTTCTGCTAACCATGGCTGCGCTTATTTGATTAAAAATACAACAAAAATCAGTTATAGTATTAAATATTATTCCAGTGTAAATCCGCTGTTTTCTGTGTGAATATATAGTAAAGTGTAATTTATTCCTGTGATCAAAGCTGAATTTTCAGCATCACCTGTGTCAGTGTCTTCAGTGTCAAATGATCCTTCACAAATCAGTATAATATGAGGATTTGATGCTCAAGAAACATTTATTATTATTATCAATGTTGAAACAGTTGTTGGTCTGTCAGTTGTACAGTTTTTTTTGTTTGTTTTTAGGATTCTTTGATGAATAGGAAGTTCAAAAGAGTTTTGTAACATTATAAATGTCTTTACTGTCACTTTCAATCAAATTAACTATTCCTTGATAAATAAAAGTATTGATTTCTTTCCTCCAAAAAATAAAAATAAAATTCTCACTGACCCCAAACTTTTGAACGGTAGTGTATATAAATACACATTTGCATGTATGTATTTAAGAAATATTTGTTATTTATATATAAAATATTTAAA
Organism: Rhinichthys klamathensis goyatoka; assembly: GCF_029890125.1. Lineage (NCBI taxonomy): Eukaryota > Metazoa > Chordata > Actinopteri > Cypriniformes > Leuciscidae > Rhinichthys > Rhinichthys klamathensis. The sequence continues at coordinate 651,042 of NW_026606985.1, read as the reverse complement.
TTTATATATAATATAAATTATATATAAATATATACAGTATATACATGCAAATATTTCTTAAATATATACGTGCATATGTGTGTGTATTTATATATACAAAATAATTATACACAGTATACACACATATCATGTAGACACAAACTTTTATTTTGTATGCGATTAATCTTTTCCCAGATGTCGCCCTTGGGCCTTGGCCTATGAACCTCTTGAAAATGAACGCATTATCCGCATAAAACAACAACGAAAAAACGTATCTAAGCGGTCTTCCTTTTCTTCTCAAACAAACTAACTGCATCTTAAACAGCCCAAGTTTCAAAATTTTCTGGGGGAGAAAGCCCCGGACCCCCGTTAAAATAAAAGATTCAACATGCAGGGCTAAAAAAGCCCCGGATCATTTCATTTGCACCACTAGCGACGCCCCCTGGACATGCATACACGACGCAAGGGCGCCCGCGCTACAAAACTAACATTTTTATTTAAAACATTGTCTTACCTGCAAAGCGACGCGCGAGCATCATCCCGCTGTCTATTCTTTTTCCTTTTTTCGCCCCCGACTCTTGGTGCCTTTCCGAGGCCATGTCTGAGGTCGGTGTCTGCCAAATTTGACATTAGGCTTGTTCGACTTCATGCAGCTCTGCGCAGACCGATCGGCGGCTGACTTGAAGCAGTGCATGCCGGTTAGAAATGTTGTCCGACTTGATACAGCGCCGACGCCACGTGACTGTGACGTATGCCATCAAAATACCGCGAGAGCGATTCGAGAGCAGCCGGAGAACTCAGCCAGCGCAGCTTCTGAAGAGCGGCTGCTCTGGGCTGCACGAGCTCTGATGACGTCACAGCTGTTCCACGATTGGCCGGATTCACCGCATGACAACGATCACGTGCGTTTCGTGTTTATTCTCACACCTTTAGTTCCACTAAAGCTCACAAATCAGTTTTTTTAATTACAAACACTCTTTTCATGTAGTCGCGATTTATTGTGTTATGTTTATCAAAATAAAACTGATTAACAAACGTTGATTCCACTTCATTGATAGTAGCTGTAGGCTTATGTTGAACTTTATTCTTGTTCAAACAAACGCTGTATGAAGCAGTACATAAAGTATTGAATGAAAATGTCTCTGAAACATCTGTGTATTTGGCAAATATTGCATTTATTTCACTTCAGCTGTGGTAAAGTATACAAACACCACGTGAGCGGTCACTATACGGGAACCAGAAAGTGTCCGACTTCACGTCTCCGTTTGCAGCTCCTCCCGCCTGCCCGCGGCTACTCTCGCCGATCGCTTACATCCAGCCGCAGCCGATGTCCAACACACCTGTTGATTGAGGCATAATCGAACAGACCACTGGGAGGTGGGGAAGGGGGGGCACCAGAGGGAGACGAAAAATGAGATTCACCTTTTTCTCGACTAATTTGGTCTAGGCCTATATTACTTTTGTATTGCTTTTGTATATTAACATGCTTTAGACATATTTTATTTGTTATTTATACTAGTAGCCTATTGTGATGATTTTTCACGACCCAGATTTTTTGGTGCCCCCCCAAGCACTTGGTGCCCTACGCGCAGCGCGTGATGTGCGTGTGCGGAGCGCCGGCCCTGATGAAGAAGACTATACATTCGCGAGATGGATGTATGCGCATTATGCTATTCGTTCTGTGTTTCCTTTCTAAACAGTTAGGCTATGTTTATGTGGTATTTTTCATGTTTTCATCACGCAATCATGTTTTTGATGCGGTGGTGACGCGTTCATGTAAGGGCGGCGGCGCTGCCGATAAAGCACCTAAAAGCTGTCACAAAGAACCGGCAAAAGCAATGATTATGAATATGTCAAATATAGCAAGGAGACATTTTAATTGTTTATTAATAAAGTCAAGATGAAGTTGACGATGCTGACTCGCGATCTTCGCAGCTAGTGAATGCACCAGAGAGAAATGCACATTTTATTTCATAAGCAGAGTCGGTTTTCTTTTGAATTGTTCTGTTTTCAAGTAGACATTTCAATATAGATATATTTTTCAGGTCCGTGAATAGGCTACCTTATACGCTGATTTTCGGTTCATTTATGAGACGCGCTCCAGTTCACCTCCGTGTCGTGATTAGGCCTATCTATAACTGTCTGCTATATTTAGCCTACTTCTTATTTATTAAATCCAAGTAATTGGTTGATGAAACATTGATTAAAATTAAGATACAATTAATACAAAACGAAATTCACTTTAAAGAAAGGCTTTTGTGTCTTCTGTGTAAGGTCTCTGTGAAAGTTTTAAAGCAGTCTTTTAGTGCCGCTTCAGCGGTCGCGTCCGTAATGGAGAACTGTCACGTCTGTAAGTTGTAACATTGTTTTTTCCTCATAAATGCGAACACGAAAATAAAATAAAATGAATATTTTATGTTCTGTGGAGAGCCAACCCTTCTTCATCCGATTTGCGCAGTGTAATTCACAGAATTACAACAACAAAAAATCGTTGCCTCTTAAAAGTTAAAGATTTATTTTGTCACGCATGACGGTCTATTTCCCTAATATTAAATATAAAACGCATGTGTAGACTGATATTTTTCTAATGTCTGGACTCCTTTCAGGGAGGAGCCTATGGATAAACAGACGTTTCAATATTTTGGTATTAATGCATTTTCTGAGAATTTATATTTCAAGTTTTGACGGCAAATGTCATGTCCATAACGCTGGAATTCCCACATTTTAAATAATTTATCCTCAACTAGTTTTGTGGTGTAGGTCTACGTATTTTATAATGTTAAGTTAACTTCAAATAATACTAATAGTAATTTAAAGATGTGGTAGCATTGGATCTGGAAGGTATGGATAACGCTGGGAGTTGGAAGAGGTGTGTCGCGATTCTGCAGGTTCGTGGATCTGAGTGTCGCGATTTCGGTTTCATATCGCATATCGTTACAGCCCTAGTCATTTAGAATGTTAAGTTCTACTTCTGTATATTTTGGTGAAAGTAACTCAAAAGTAATACAGGAGTAATGTAACGCATTACAATTCTGAGACAGTAATATTGTAAGGTAATGAATTACTTTTAAATAACAGTAACAAGTAATATATAATGTATTACAGTTTGGAAGTAACTTGCACAACACTGATTATGGGTATTGTAGTTCTAGACTCATGTGAGCGTTAACTCTTCTCACTGACACTAACACACATTCAGTATTCCTCAGTATGACTTAAAACAGTGAAATGCAAACTCAGAATATTACACAAACCTGCTATAATAAAACATGTTAAATCACACAAATATTCTTTATGTGTTTAATCTTCGTTTTTATTATCCGATATCTTTGCCGCTGACCTTCAGTTATCTGAATTGCAGACCAATATGTTAAAAAGCACATGTATCTGTGACTTTAGCATCTATGACTTTAGATAAAAATCACATTTGTGTTTCATTTTTGTATTTTTATTGCTAAAGTAAGATCCAGATCATTCACTGAAAGGGACTTACAGTACACAAGGTAGTAAAGTAACTTTCCCCAACACTGGTGATCGGTTTGTGCCGAGGAGAGAGATTTGTACATGAATGAAAAAAGAGAGTTGTGCCTGAACGATGTTGTGAGTGGTTGCTAGGGTGTTGCTATGTTTTTGAAGTGGCACTCCAGGTAGTTTCAAGGATGTTGCTGTGCAGTTGCTTTGATGTTCTGAATCATTGTTAGTGTTGCTATGTAATTACACTGGTGTTTTGGCCAGTTTCATGGGTGTTGCTATGCAGTTGTTATGATGTTTTGAGTCATTGTTTGTGTTTTTCTATGCACAAGTGTTGCTATGCAGCTGATATAGTGTTTTGGCCCGATTCACAGGTGTTGCTATGCAGTTGATATAGTGTTTTGACCCGATTCACAGGTGTTGCTATGCAGTTGATATAGTGTTTAGACCAGATTCACAGGTGTTGCTATGCAGCTGCTATAGCGTTTGACCAGTTTCACGGGTGTTGCTATGGCATTCTGGGTAGTTTTAAGAGTGTTGCTAGGCAGCTGCTATAGTGTTTTGGCCAGTTTCACGGGTGTTGCTATGCAGCTGCTATAGTGTTTTGGCCAGATTCACGGGTGTTGCTATGCAGCTGCTATAATGTTTGACCAGTTTCACGGGTGTTGCTATGGCATTCTGGGTAGTTTTAAGAGTGTTGCTAGGCAGCTGCTATAGTGTTTTGGCCAGATTCACTGGTGTTGCTATGCAGCTGCTTTAGTGTTTGGCCAGTTTGACGGGTGTTGCTATGGCGTTCTGGGTAGTTTTAAAAATGTTGCAAGGCAGCTGCTATAATGTTTTGGCCAGTTTCACGGGTGTTGCTATGCAGCTGCTATAGTGTTTTGGCCAGATTCACAAGTGTTGCTATGCAGCTGCTATAGTGTTTTGGCCAGATTCACGGGTGTTGCTATGAAGCTGATAAAGTGTTTTGGCCAGATTCACAAGTGTTGCTATGCAGCTGCTATAGTGTTTTGGCCAGATTCACGGGTGTTGCTATGAAGCTGATAAAGTGTTTTGGCCAGATTCACAAGTGTTGCTATGCAGCTGCTATAGTGTTTTGGCCAGATTCACGGGTGTTGCTATGCAGCTGCTATAGTGTTTTGGCCAGTTTCACGGGTGTTGCTATGCAGCTGCTATAGTGTTTTGGCCAGATTCACAAGTGTTGCTATGCAGCTGCTATAGTGTTTTGGCCAGATTCACGGGTGTTGCTATGCAGCTGATATAGTGTTTTGGCCAGTTTCACGGGTGTTGCTATGCAGCTGATATAGTGTTTTGGCCAGTTTCACGGGTGTTGCTATGCAGCTGATATAGTGTTTTGGCCAGATTCACGGGTGTTGCTATGCAGCTGATATAGTGTTTGGCCAGATTCACAGGTGTTGCTAAGGCATTCTGGGTACTTGTAAGAGTGTTGCTAGGCAGCTGCTACTGTTTTGTGGGTGGTTGTCAAAGCATTGTCATGCGGTTGCTAGGTGTCTGTTTAACTGAAAGACTGCAGACGTGTCTCAGCTCCTCATTTTCTCTGCAGATCAGACTGAATCTGTTGGAGTGTTTTGTTGTGCCGTCCCTCGTCTCTCTGACCCCCGTGACTCTCATTACTCTGAGCTGTAGGGTCTCATTCACCGATGAAGAAGAAGAAGAACTGATCTTCATCATAGACACTTCTAATTCTCAAGACCTTGGTTACTGGCGTCATCATGAACCAGCGTTTACAATCGATAACACCTCCATTATGTGACACCTTTTCATAATAAATACCTTGAGTTTATACCTTGAGTGTAACATGAATTCAACCCTGCTAAATGAATAAAAAATGTACATGTAAATAAATGCAAATTAGATGGTCAGACCAACGCTTTTTTTCACTAAAGAAGACTTAGTATCTTCTCCACTAAATGTGTCTTGATTTAAGAGTGTTCAGATACTCGTCCTGGGAAACAAGATAAATATACTGAGTAATAACACATTGTCTCTGAGACAGGAACTGTCTGTGTGGTTAATTAGCACTTGGAGGATAGCACGCCCACAGCGAGAGTCCATAAGCTAATGACCCTCCACAGCTGCTCTCCTCCCATAATGCACCTCTCCGGCTCTTATCGTTCGAGCTCTTATCGCTCGACTCTCTTCAGCTGGAAAATTGAGTCTTGTCGACAGCCGGAATCCTGATTAGAGCCGAAGGTTTCAGCTCTTTAATGTGTTCCTCTCCGCCGTGATTAACGGCCCGTTGGCCACCGGTTTAGATGGCAATTTGTGTGATTTATGTGCGGATGTGTGTGTGTGTGTGTGTTTATAAAGTCCTGCACTGCAGTGCTTGTTTATCATGAAGTTCACTATGGACTCAGAAAGCAATTTTGCGTTTAAAAGACGTCTAATAGTGTCCAAACACGTCTAGGCTAAAACAAGGCTGAATCTGATGGGCTGTCAGTGAGAATGTAATAGACGCCGGACTATATCGAGTCTATAGTTAACCTACTCATAGCCGGACTATATCGGGTCTATAGATAACCTACTCATAGCCGGACTATATCGGGTCTATAGTTAACCTACTCATAGCCGGACTATATCGGGTCTATAGTTAACCTACTCATAGCCGGACTATATCGGGTCTATAGTTAACCTACTCATAGCCGGACTATATCGGGTCTATAGTTAATCTACTCATAGCCGGACTATATCGGGTCTATAGTTAACCTACTCATAGCCGGACTATATCGGGTCTATAGATAACCTACTCATAGCCGGACTATATCGGGTCTATAGTTAACCTACTCATAGCCGGACTATATCGGGTCTATAGTTAACCTACTCATAGCCGGACTATATCGGGTCTATAGTTAACCTACTCATAGCCGGACTATATCGGGTCTATAGTTAATCTACTCATAGCCGGACTATATCGGGTCTATAGTTAACCTACTCATAGCCGGACTATATCGGGTCTATAGTTAACCTACTCATAGCCGGACTATATCGGGTCTATAGTTAACCTACTCATAGCCGGACTATATCGGGTCTATAGTTAACCTACTCATAGCCGGACTATATCGGGTCTATAGTTAATCTACTCATAGCCGGACTATATCGGGTCTATAGTTAACCTACTCATAGCCGGACTATATCGGGTCTATAGTTAACCTACTCATAGCCGGGCTATATCAGGTCTATAGTTAACCTACTCATAGCCGGACTATATCGGGTCTATAGTTAATCTACTCATAGCTGGACTATATCGGGTCTATAGTTAACCTACTCATAGCTGGACTATATCGGGTCTGTAGTTAACCTACTCATAGCTGGACTATATCGGGTCTATAGTTAACCTACTCATAGCCGGACTATATCGGGTATATCGGGTCTATAGTTAACCTACTCATAGCTGGACTATATCGGGTCTGTAGTTAACCTACTCATAGCTGGACTATATCGGGTCTGTAGTTAACCTACTCATAGCTGGACTATATCGGGTCTATAGTTAATCTACTCATAGCTGGACTATATCGGGTCTGTAGTTAACCTACTCATAGCTGGACTATATCGGGTCTGTAGTTAACCTACTCATAGCCGGACTATATCGGGTCTGTAGTTAACCTACTCATAACTGGACTACATCGGGTCTGTAGTTAACCTACTCATAGCCGGACTATATCGGGTCTGTAGTTAACCTACTCATAGCCGGACTATATCGGGTATATCGGGTCTATAGTTAATCTACTCATAGCTGGACTATATCGGGTCTGTAGTTAACCTACTCATAGCCGGACTATATCGGGTCTGTAGTTAACCTACTCATAGCTGGACTATATCGGGTCTGTAGTTAACCTACTCATAGCTGGACTATATCGGGTCTGTAGTTAACCTACTCATAGCCGGACTATATCGGGTATATCGGGTCTATAGTTAACCTACTCATAGCCGGACTATATCGGGTATATCGGGTCTATAGTTAACCTACTCATAGCCGGACTATATCGGGTCTGTAGTTAACCTACTCATAGCCGGACTATATCGGGTATATCGGGTCTATAGTTAACCTACTCATAGCTGGACTATATCGGGTCTGTAGTTAACCGAGACGATTCCTGGGGAGTACGTGTCACGGACTCACTGACAACAGTTGTGTAGTTGTGTTGTGTAGCTCCACTGATGGAATAGTTCATCGACTGCAGGATCAGGTGATTTACTGAAATCAATGATTGCTGGTTTTGACGCTGCTAATCGCTGTCAGAATTAAAGCTGAATGTTCTTTAAACCCGACTGAACCTTTCTGTCTGGTTATCTGCGTCTCTCTCTCTCTCTCTCTCTCTCTCTGCTCTGTGCAGAAGAATGGAATAATGGAAATGTCATTTTCCCCCTGGCTTCTGGTCTGGTATTTCCACTCTGCCATTCTCTCGTCTCAGTAATGGTCTTGTTACGTCAGAACAGATTGACAATCGTCTCTCGTCTGAGGATCTCTTAATCTCCCTCTTTCTCTCTTTAACCATCGCTGATCATTTCATATCATTAATTGCGTGAGAGAATTCAACTTCATGCACATTTGAGCTTATAGAAATAGAATGATAGGCATCTGACATTTGTTTTTGTCTCAATCGGATCTTTGTATCGGCTCGAAGTCTTTCCCTTCCCTCGCCGCGTGGGCTTCCAGAGAGTTCTCCACCCCGATACAAACACAGAACTGGATCGACACAAAGAGCTGGGATAAAACACACTGAAGTTGACAGGACTTGAGCGACTCTCTCTCTCTCTCTCTCTCTCTCTCTCTCTCTCTCTCTCTCTCTCTCTCTCTCTCTCTCTCTCTCTCTCTCTCTCTCTCTCTCTCTCCTCTCTCTCTCTCTCTCTCTCCCTCTCTAAGCACACCATATACACACTGCATACATTTATATCTATAGATGGATGGATGGATGGATGGATGGATGGATGGATAGATAGATAGATAGATGGATGGATGGATGGATGGATAGATAGATAGATAGATAGATAGATAGATAGATAGATAGATAGATAGATAGATAGATAGATAGATAGATAGATAGATAGATAGATAGATAGATAGATAGATCATTTTTCTATTTTGGTTCTTCATATGTATTCATCTTACTAGGCAGAAGCAAACCCTGATTTCTTACTTCACTTTGTTACTTTATAAATCATGAGTTTATATATTCAGACATCTGTCTAGTTTCATTTCCCCTTTTGTTATATTCGGACATGATCCAGACACGGCCAAAGTGTTTGGGCCATTTTAGGTTTCAAAACCATATAATTGTTAATCCTGCAAGAAAAATAAATGTTAGTTATGGTTAATTAAGAAATAATACACAATAGATAGATAGATAGACAGACAGACAGACAGACAGACAGACAGACAGACAGACAGATAGATAGATAGATAGATAGATAGATAGATAGATAGATAGATAGATAGATAGATAGATAGATAGATAGATAGATAGATAGATAGATAGATAGATAGATACCGTAATTCCTCAAATAAAGGCCGGGGCCTTTATTTACCTGAACTGCAGATGATAGCCGGCTTTTATTTGAAGCAGGCTTTTATTAGAGGCAGGCCTTTATTTCTAATTCGCGATCCCCGCCCGCCCGCCAGCCAAGTTTCCATGGTGACGCGTCATGCTTGGCACGTGTTCACCACAGCCAAAATAGCGCTATATGACAGATGTAGCGCTTTTATTTCTAAATATTAACAAACTTGCTTACCATGTCATCAACTATCTTCTATTCTGACTCTCAAATCCGTGTAAGTGAGTTTGTTTTGTCGTTTAAAACCCTTTATAAATGATCTTGATCTGTAACGTGAGATGGGCACCGCAGTTCGCAGATTCCTGTTGTATTTGTTAAGTTACAGCGCGTGAATTCTTCAGTTTCTCCCGAAATACATGAAAGTAAGTGGCCGGTGAACTGGGAGAAGAATAGAGTAAACTTTATAGTTACTTACACACTGTGTATCTGATATGAATAAAACACGTCGCCAAATATATTTGAATGGATTGTTATTGCTGCTTCCATAGACACCATTGTGTATTTTACAAACTATAAATTTATTGTTTTGCTATAAATCATATCTATTTAAATGTCTGAAACCTAAAATAAACATGTGGTTAAAAACACTTAATAGTTGTGATATATGACAAGCGCTGAGCGCGTCCGTCTTTGAGTGTACACTCATTTAAAGTGTACCTATTCACACAATTTTTTCCCCGGCCTTAATTTGAGACCGGCCTTTATTTGTCCGCGTTGACCACGCCCCCGGCCACTATCAGAGGCCCGGCGTTTATTTGAATACCGGTCTTTATTTGAGGAATTACGGTAGATAGATAGATAGATAGATAGATAGACAGACAGCCAGACAGACAGACAGACAGATAGATAGACAGACAGACAGATAGATAGATAGATAGATAGATAGATAGATAGATAGATAGATAGATAGATAGACAGACAGACAGATAGATAGATAGATACATAGATAGATAGATAGATAGATAGATAGATAGATAGATAGATAGATAGACAGACAGACAGACAGACAGACAGGTAGACAGACAGACAGACAGACAGGTAGGTAGACAGACAGACAGGTAGGTAGACAGACAGACAGACAGACAGACAGACAGACAGATAGATAGATAGATAGATAGATAGATAGATAGATAGATAGACAGATAGATAGATAGATACATAGATAGATAGATAGATAGATAGATAGATAGATAGATAGATAGATAGACAGACAGACAAACAGACAGACAGGTAGACAGACAGACAGACAGGTAGGTAGACAGACAGACAGACAGACAGGTAGGTAGACAGACAGACAGACAGACAGACAGGTAGGTAGACAGACAGACAGGTAGGTAGACAGACAGACAGACAGACAGACAGGTAGGTAGACAGACAGACAGATAGATAGATAGATAGATAGATAGATAGATAGATAGATAGATAGATAGATAGATAGATAGATAGATAGATAGATAGATAGATAGATAGACAGACAAACAGACAGACAGGTAGACAGACAGACAGACAGGTAGGTAGACAGACAGACAGACAGACAGACAGGTAGGTAGACAGACAGACAGACAGACAGACAGACAGACAGACAGGTAGACAGACAGACAGACAGACAGGTAGGTAGACAGACAGACAGACAGACAGACAGACAGACAGATAGATAGATAGATAGATAGATAGATAGATAGATAGATAGATAGATAGATAGATAGATAGATAGATAGATAGATAGATAGATAGATAGATAGATAGATAAGCATCAGAAAGGTGTTTTTCTCTCTTTAATACTGTGTGGTTTTTAACCTGAAGTGTTTAATCATCTTGGGAATGTGCGCGCGCGCAGTTTAATGTTGACTTCTCCGTCACGCGCTGTCTGCAGTGCGCGCGCTACGGGAGCGTGTCGCGTCGCGTCGGGTCGCTCGCGTGCAGTGCTCGCGCCTTGACACGGCAGAACTGCCTTCAAAACTCACAGCTCATTTCGGAGGAGGGTTTAAACTTTAAACAGTGACTGATAAATCTGAGGA
>NW_026606985.1:600000-637500 GCF_029890125.1 Rhinichthys klamathensis goyatoka | reverse complement strand
GAGACACTGGGACTGGAAAGTTGTCACTAGGGTGGTGCACTTTCAAAAGTGTATATTCACACATAAAGGGTGTATATTAGTACATAAAGGGTGCATATTAGTACCTAAAGGGTGTATATTAGTACATAAAGGTGTATATTAGTACGTAAAGGGTGTATATTAGTACGTAAAGGGTGTATATTAGTACATAAAGGTGTATATTAGTACATAAAGGGTGCATATTAATACTTAAACGTTGCAAATTAGTACCTAAAGGGTGTATATTAGTACCTTGTGAAAGAATACCACTGCAGTGACAGCTTTTGTTCCTTCTCTTCTGAGAGTGTATAGCATGACGGAGGAGGTTTAGTGTGTCCCTGCTCACAGTGTGTGTGTGTGTGTGTGTGTGTGTGTGTGTCAGAGCTGATCCGTGCCGAGCGTCTGCAGGTGTGTGTGCTTGGCTCTTCCAGTGTTGTTCTGCAGTGGCGGCCGGTGTTCAGCTCAGATCTGGGAACCTTCGGTCTTCACTACAAGCCCGACCCATCAGACGGCACAGCGCACACACACACCACCCTCAGCACCGGCTCCGTCAGTGAACACACTCTTCCAGGAGACTCCAGCTGGGCCGAACTCACCGGCCTGTGGCCAGACACACCCTACACCGCCTGGCTCGTTCCTGACGACCACATTCCCTACAGGAGAACACTCAGCGTGAGCTTCAGGACTCTGCCCGGTGAGCGGACGATCACACACACATGTCTGACTAACCTTCATCCTGCCCTCGCGGTTTCCTTCCCTTTATATTAGAAAATGTCCTGGCTCTTCCAAGCTTTATAATGGGAGTGAATGGGCACCATTTTTTTTAAGTCCATTCAAGTGCATCTATCCATCATAAAAGTGTCCAAAACGGCTCCGAGGGGTTAATAAAGGCCTTCTGAAGCGAAGCCATGCGTTCTTGTAAGAAAAAATTCTATATTTAAAACTTTATCGACTAAAATAACTAGCTTCCGGGCAGACGGCCATACGCAACTAGCTAGTTATTTTAGTCGATGAAGTTTTAAATGTGGATATTTTTCTGACACTGACACATCGCTTCGCTTCAGAAGGCCTTTATTAACCCCTTTGGGACACTTTTATAATGGATATGATGCATTTGTATGGACTTCAAAAAAATGGTGCCCATTCACTCCCATTATAGAGCTTGGAAGAGCCAGGACATTTTTTTATATATCTCCGATTGTATTCGTCTGAAAGAAGAGTGTCACACCTAAGATAGCTTCAGGGTGAGTGAATCATGGGCTGATTTTCATTTTTGGGTGAACTATCCCTTTAAGGCTTAGAGTCACTTCGGGGAACTTAAGGGGATCATAACTGGGTGCACCATCTCAGTTTTACCCTTTCCATGGATGTGGTGGGTAAGGCAGCAGAAGTTGAGTGCAGAGCCCCTGTCCAAGTCTGGCGTTCGACAGCCCTCTATCAGAGCCTTTACGGATGACCTCACGGTAACAACACCATTCGTGCCAGGAGGCCGGTGGATACTCCAGGGCCTGGAGAAACTTAAATCCTGGGCAAGGATGAGTTTCAAGCCTAGTCCAGGTCCCTGGTGCTGAAGAGGGGGAAAGTGCTGGACAAGTTCCGCTTCCAGGTGGATGGTATTGTAATTCCATCCATCACTGAGAAGCCTGTCAGGAGCCTTGGCAAGGTCTGTGACTGTAGCCTCAGGGATGCTAAAGCCATCCAAGCAACCATCAGGGAGCTCGAATCTTGGCTCGCCACAGTCGAAAAGTCTGGCCAACCAGGGGTGTGTTTCCCGAAAGCATCGTTAGCCAACTATGGTCGCAAGTTCTGTCATTATCAGCATAGTTAAACAAGTCTGTGTTTACCGAAACCATCGTTCCAACGAACATACCCAAACAGCATCGCAAAGTTGTGTGGTTGGAGCGACAGATCTCGACCTGTAGTTAGAAGAAGAGTTTCTAGATTGCATGACATGTGGACTCAATAAATCCTTATCTTGAGCAAAATAAGCAAGCTGACATTCAGTAAAACCTGCGTCTTTTATTTGGAATACATACAAATGTCGTTTATAGCTTACAGCTTTCCTGTACCTCAAACAGTAGAGCGTTGGCGCTTGCAACGCCAAGGTCATGGGTCCGATTCCCAGGGAAAGCAAGAACTGATAAGACTGTAAATGTGTGCCTTGAAATGCAATGTGAGTCGCTTTGGATCTGTGGGCCTCGAGATTTCACGTAGTGAAACTGCGCAAAGCTTTTAGGTTGTACATCACACGCATCACACACATGACCAGCGTCGGCCAATAGTGAGCCTACGTGTGGCGTACAACACAGAACCGTTGCGCAGTTACACTACGTGAACTATCTCGAGGCCCACAGAGAAGGAAATGAATAGTTGAATAAAGTCGTTATTTTTGTTTGTTTTTTTCACACAAAAAGTATTCTCGTCGCTTCATAAACTTAAGGTTGAGCCACTGTAGTCACTCGGACTATTTTAACGATGTCTTTAACTTTTCTGGGCCGGTAAGTTTCGATCCCTGAGAAGCCTATGGAGGAGTGATCCAGCTCTCAGATTTAATCAAAAATATCTTAATTTGTGTTCCGAAGATGAACGAAAGTCTTACGGGGTTGAACAACACGAGGGAGAGTAATTACTGACAGAATTTTCATTTTGGGGTGAACTATCCCTTTACGGTCTCTCGCACCAGAGAGGCACTACTCTGTCGGGACTCCAAGGACCCGAGGGCGGGTTGCGGACAGGTTGGCGGTGGAGAGCAGAGGAAGGCCTAGAGATAGCAGAGTCCCGGCTGAGACACAGGGCTTTGGTTGGCACTGTAGCTACGGGCCGGGCAGGGTTAGGAGCCAACCCAAAAACCAATTGCTGAAGAGGAAAAAAGATCTCTTGGACTGAGATCTGGCAGGCAGATCCACAGCGGATCAAGTTCTTGGTTCGAGCAGTCTATGATGTCCTTCCTAGCCAATGTCTAGAGTCTAGACAATAACTTTATTCTAGAGCTGCAGTAAAGGCAAAACGATCTCTGTTACTGCCATCTCCTGTTATCACTGTAAAGCTGCTTTGAAACATCTATATTGTTAAAGCGCTGTATAAATGAAGGTGACTTGACTTGACTTGAGAGGGGTTCCCTTGAGCACATCTTAAGCAGCTGCCCAACAGCCCTCACGATCAGGTGCTAAAGGCTATTGCAGAGTCCATCTCCAAAGCTATGGCCAACAATAAGCACAGCTGCCACTGGCCTTGACAAAGGTGATTTTGGAGATGGACTCTGCAATAGCCTTTAACGCAAGCCGGCAGTTGCTCTGTTCACCTCGGCTTCAGATTGGGAGCTTCAAGTCGATCTGGGGAGGCAGCTCAAGTTCCCAGTCCACATCGTGGCAACTGCATTGAGGCAAGACATTGTGCTAACATCAGCCTCTTCGAAGCAGGTAGTCTTGATAGAGCTCACGGTTCCTTGGGAGGACCGCATCGAAGAGGCGAATGAACGGAAGCGGTCCGAGTATCAGGAGCTGGTGGAGGAGTGCAGAAGGCACGCTGCGAGCCCACTGAAGTCGGGTGCAGAGGCTTTGCTGGTCGGTCACTGTGTCAGGTCTACACGCTGCGTGGCATTACTGGGGCTGCGAAGAGGAAAGCCATTAAGTCCGTCTGATCAACCCTGGCTGGGTCACCTGGGTCGGCTGGGTCACCTGGGTCACCTGGGTTGGCTGGGTCACCTGGGTTCCTGGGTCACCTGGGGAAGGGTGTATGATGTTGAAAGACCCGAAACGCCCAATGACCTCAGGAACATCACTGAAGATGTTTCCCAGCGCATCCTAGGATGTATCTTTGACGCAAATACTAATACATTAATAATTGAATGATGGCAAAATTCCTGCACACAAGATACACAAAAGATGTTGTAAAAACATTTTTTTTTTAATTTCAGTAATTTATGTACATCTTGTGAAATAAATTGCTGAAATCAAATGACATTTTTTTACTACAGTTTTTTTCATATTATTAGTTCAAAAGTTGACAGTGCTAGTTAATTCCATAAATAAATATTTGCACCGGAGACAGATGTTAATATCAGCTGTAAACTGCAGTTATGAATATGAGAATGTGATGTTTGTTAGTAAAGCGAGTTTCACTGGTTCCAGAGCGGTTCGGTCCAGCAAGCGTGACGGTGTCGGACTTGAGTCCAGGTGGCTTGCGTGTGAGCTGGAGTCCGGTCCAGAGTCCGGTCCAGAGTCCGGTCCAGAGTCCGTTCCAGAGTCCGTTCCAGAGTCCGGTCCAGAGTCCGTTCCAGAGTACGGTCCAGCCTGAGCAGGTCCAGAGTCCGGTCCAGGGTCCGGTCCAGAGTCCGGTCCAGAGTCCGTTCCAGAGTCCAGTCCAGAGTCCGGTCCAGAGTCCGTTCCAGAGTCCAGTCCAGAGTCCGGTCCAGAGTCCGGTCCAGAGTACGGTCCAGCCTGAGCAGGTCCAGAGTCCGATCCAGTGTCCGGTCCAGAGTCCAGTCCAGCCTGAGCAGGTCCAGTACCGCGTGGAGTACGGAGAGATTCCCAGTGGCCCGGTCCGGACTGTGACTCCGCCCCCCCATTAGAGCTCCACCCTCCTCACTCAGCTCCGCCCACTCACTGAGTACCTGATCACTGTGACTGCGCTGCACCCCTCCGGCCAGCAGAGGGCGCTGTCAGTCCGAGCCTGCACACCTGAAGGTACCTCACCTGTTTGGTATTGACACACTTCCTCTTTATGCTAATTAAGAGTGTTAATTAGTGATGTGTGTGTTTCAGGTCTCCCGCCGCTCGCTGACCTCCGGTTGACCCCAGTGGGGCGGGGCCTGGTGCAGGTTGATTGGCAGGGGCAGGGGGCGGGGCTTCTGGGCTACTGGGTGAGTTGGAAGAATGAAGATCAGCCTTCGTCCTCCTCCTCCTCTTCCTCAGTGTACCTGCCACCTCACACACTGTCCACGCGGCTAACGCATCTGAGCCGCGGCAGCCGTGTGTGTGTGTCGCCGGTGTACCGCGGTGCGCGCGGGGAGGGGCTCTGCTGCACGGCACACACTTAACACACACTCAACACACACTTAACACACACTTAACACACACTCAACACACACTTAACACACTTAACACACACTCAACAAACACTTAACACACTTTACACACTTAACATAATTAACACACACACGTAACACACACGTACACTCAAAAAAGTGCTCATTGGCATTCATTGGATGACCATAAATCACTCATTTTAGATCAATTTAAATATTATACATTTATAAGCAGATGTATTTTAATTTTTTTGAATAAATGTAAATTGCCTAGGTTCCACATGTAATGAGAGTGAATTTACTTGGATTAATGACTGAAATTTAAGTTTGTGGCCTGACCACGCCTACTGCGCATGTCACTGAGAGCTGTTTGGACTGCGTGCAAGGAACTTTTTAGCCGCCATTCCAGAACTTTCGACGGATAGCCTACTGCTAAAGTTGGGTGAGTATTTAAGAAATTTCTAACAATAACGATTTAATTTCTTAATCAGTCACAGTTAAAATAAGTATTTCCTCTTTATGTGCACTTTGTTAGGCGAAGCTGTAACGTATTAAATGGTGAAAAAAAAACGTTTCTCTTGACCGTGAAATCATTAACGTTAGTTAATTACCATTAGCTTTAAGTTTGTTAGATGTTACAACTGTCTGTTATTCAGAGGTGTTTTGTGTAGGCTATTGTTTAAACTAAGAACCCAATTGTCTGGTGATACAGTAAGGAATAGATCGTATTACTGACAGTTCTCCGCACTTTTCAACGGTCGTGATATGACGTCACATTCTGCGGCATCTTTTTTAAAAGCATACATTCAGTAGGCTAATATATAACAAATAATAATATATATACATGTAAAAATATACAATCTCCTCTAGTGATGCGTCGTTTATTTTGAACAAATCCTTTACTCGGGAGTAAGTTATTGAGTTGCCAGAGTGAGTCGACCGTAGTGGACGTAACAGGGCATTCCGCCATCTTAAAAGTGAGATTCGAATCCGAAGGGAGGGGACTCGGGAGCGAACATGTTCAGGTCGAAGGGCACTGAGAACGGCAAAGGGAATAATGGAACATCGATAGAGATAAACGTAGAGGTAAAATCACCCAACTGTCATTGCACAGTGTCAGTGAGTGCGCACTGTGTCACCATCAGTCAGCAGACTCCGCACTTACGATGGTCGACTAGTGGTGGACTTCTTTCATATTCTTTCAGATTATGAATAATCAAAGTACCCGTAACCCGGCTAAATGGCCGTCTTGACAAGTATCCTCTTGTTTATGTCATGTGAACAGTTGAGAAAGAAACGGCGTTACAGTTTGTCAGTTTTTTCGGTCCGTGATGTCAGGCTTAAAGTGACAGCACACACCTAAAATTATGTATACTGTTGTCTGTCATTAATATTGATAAAACGACAAAATACAGCTTTAACAAAGATGAAAATATATTTAATTTTTACAGTGAACAAATAGTGTTATTTTAAATTTGTGCTTAATTATTAATTTTTGTATCGGAATACTACTGTTAGACTTTGTAACTTTATTTAGTATTCATCTCTGCTTGTAATTTGTGTATTTGGTCTTATTTTATTACCGACTGTTCACTTGTTTTAAATAATGTGTGAACTGTGGCTAGTAGTTTTTGATGTAGTAGCTATCAAACAACTTTAGCTTTAAGTAATAAATGAAAACAAATATTATTATTTTTCCTGCTGATTCGGAAAACATTCAACAGTCTGAAAATAATTGCAAAAATTGTTCACATTATTTTTTGACTGATACTGAAATTCTTTATTTTCCTAAATAGAAATCTTGGACCAGTGCATATGGACCAGTTCTATCAACTTCTACAAATAAAAAAAACGTGGCAATCTCCTAGTGGCTGTAAGTACTGAATTTTGAATTTAATTATTCGCAGGCTACACATAGTCATCACTTCATTAGCTAGGCTTATACCTGGCAATTTAATGCTATTCAATACAACAGACTCTTAATGAGTCTAAAGGTGATGATACACAGGGCAACTTTTTGAGCAATGTTGCTGGGCAATCTTGCCGAGTGATTGTTGCTTGGTCACTCTCCCATTGAAAATTGGCAATAAATTTCTATTTGGATAATTTAGGTCGTGGGCCCTGGGTCTCATCTAGGGCTGTAACGATACACCAAACCCACGATTCGGTTCGTATCACGATTTTTGACCCATGATTCGATTCGTATCGCGATTCTATCACGGGGGCGGAGCTTGGGTTGAAGAAAAGATTTTTATATATTTTTTTATTAAATAACATTTGAAAAACCTGTATAAACTGAACACCAAAGAACAATATTAACTATGCAAATTATTAAACTAAACTAGGCAGTCCAGGCTGCTGCTTTTGGGCTGTGTTCTGTGCTCCAACTAAATAGATTTCGGGATTGTGCCGTAGGATATGCATCTGCATGTTGGACGTGTTGCCGGTCATTTGAGGAAGCTTCTTAAAACACTTACGGCCCATTGTGTGGGTCTTGTCAACTAGCCTGCACGATTTCCTCACGTTCTTCAACTAGCTCGCGTCACATGGAAGGGTAGTACTCACATGACACGTAACATGTAAAAAGACGCTTACAAGTGAACATTTTTTTAATAGTTGGTTGGGATGAGTCACTGAGTATTTAATTATAGAATATCAAATAGGTTGTGTGATTATTGTCTAAAAAAATCTCCATGTTTTCGGTGCTTGAACTGTATGTCTTTTCATGTCTTTACAGATCAATGCAGAATTCCGATAAGACACACCGGCTTTGCATTTACAAAACTAGGTAGGATGAACGCATAGTTGTCTTTTCATTATTCTTTGTATGGCTATTTTCACTGTCAAATTTCCTCTTTAGACTCTTTGATCGTGCCCTTTTCTCTCACCAGCTAGCTTAAATTTGAACATCACTCTGCACACGACGTAATAGCGTACCTCCAGCACGCAAACAATTAAAAAAAAAAGAATTCTGCCCCAGCCCTCAGTGTTTCTGTTTGTAATGCAAGTTTAGTGGGATGTTTTGTTGTTTTAACCATTACACACACACAATGTTTGTTTCTTGTGCTTTTTTCTAACTTCAAGGACTGTGACCAGGCTGAGAAGTCCAAAGAAGAGATGGTCCTGGGATCTGTGTCCTCCATCCAGAAGGTGCACAACAACCACCAAAAGTGTCGATTGTAATTGAGGGAGTAGAGGTACTCGGGGAAATTCAAACTGTTCTGTGTGCCATCACTTTGCTTATGGGCATCATTTATGCTCTTGATTTGAGGTACCCATCCAACCTACAGCACACTTTCGAGGTCTTTCAAAAACTGTTTCTTAATCTGGATGGACAAAGGCTGTCAGACAGAGTCCAAAAGCTCAAGCTGAAAATGTTTGAGTAGATCAGCTTTTTTATTTTTATTTTATTTTTTTGTCTGTATTTTCTGCATTAAAAAAATGAGCACAATTGTAAACAATTAAAAAAATTGTAAATGTGAACTAATTGATTACCTGACAGAGTAAATTGTGTGTTGACAATTGTTTTTAGCCATTTGTGCAGTTCTTAAATTCATGAAATGAATAAACAAAGTATTTTTTCAAAGTATTTTTTGGTATTTGTTTGCTTTTTTGGTGTGCTTACTGTAATTGCATATTTCTGAAGGTATGGTAATGTATAATAATAATAATGCATTAGATTGTGATTGTCTTTACACCTACTAGAAAAACACATTGGTCCGTGTACACAAGTTACATTTTACTCTGGAAAAATGACATTATTTGAATTTAATACAGTAAGTTTGACTTTCATTAATTTTTAAGAAAATGACATTAGGTCAATGTAATACAGTTAAGTTTAATTTCCTAGAAAATTATATTAGGTCAATGTAATAAAGTTCAGTTTGATTTTCAAGAAAATTACATTAGGTCAATTTTATTGTGATAATTCAGATAGAAATAGTTTGATTACATCCAACAGACATGATTACATACAGCTTTATTAATGTAATAATTTTATGTGGAAATTTGCCACATGATTAATTCACATTCAACTGATGAGGTATTTTTTTGAGTGTAACACACTTAACACATACTTAACACACTTAAAACACACTTAACACACACTTTACAGGGAAATGTAAAACCTGAACTGGATTCCATACTCAACTACACTGCAGTTTTGGAGCAGTAAGATTTTTTATGTTTTAAAAGAAGGCTCTTCTGCTCACCAAGGCTGCATTTATTTAATAAAAACAAAAACAAAATAGTAATATTGTTAAATGTTATGACAATTTAAAATAACTGTAATAATTTTATTATTTTTTAAATTTGAATAATATTTCACAATATTATTATGAATCTTTTTTGTATTTTAAATCAAATAAATGGTGAGCAGAAGAGACTTCTTTTAAAAACATTAACAATCTTACCGATCCAAAACCTTTTACTGGTAGTGTAACTGTACTTGTGCAGCTGAAATTAGCACTGGCTAACGAAAATAATAATTCAAATTAGTGTAAAAAAAATGATTATTGACAGTTATGAAAACCTCATGCAATCCCATCCTGACACCTGAAAGCTACACTGCTGCACACACACACACACAGTGTTTCAGATCTGAGCTGTTATTATGTCTGATATGTGTGTCTACTGCCACCTAGCGAGTGTAAAACATCATCATCACTCTTATCACTGGATTGAGTTGACTTAACTGAGATGTTGAGGATAGAACTGCAGTATTAAAGAGAAGAACCTTTTAATACATTTGATGAGTGTTTCATAATATTTCATATTATTACGTCTGAATAAAATACACTTTTATTACAATGATAATCTGCCAAAATAACTAAACAGTTTACTAATGTAAATGTTTAATCTTCTAATTTTGTGTATGTTTTGAGGGAATTGGTGTATATTGTGTTTCTTGTTTATAATGTATTAAACTATTTTCTGAATGTAAAGCTGTCTGGTTCTCACACACCCAGCCAACAATGTTGATTCCCAACATTCCCATAAATAACCGAATGAGAACCATATGCGGATAATGTTCAGTGTTTAAGTTCTCTTAACAAGTATTGCTCCTACTGTAAAACCGCAATAAAATACTCTATTTATTATACAGTCAAACCAAAATTTATTCAGACACCTTCAACATTTCTCACATTATCACAGTTTATTGGCTATAGTTAAAATGGTAATAAAATATGAGCAGAACTCAGAGTTCTCAGATCAGTGGATATTTGACTGGTTTTGTCCGTCCTTCTGTTAGACTCTCACACATGAATTATGTTGAATATCTGTCAGCTATTAAATTTAACTACACAATTAGAGAATACCAGTTTAGCTCAACCAGTGACCAAGCAATGCTTGTTCAGTCTGTGTGTAAAAAGAGCATTACAGAAAACACACTTCAGCAAAAACATGGTCAGGTCAAGTGTCTGAATAATTTTGGGTCCCAAATGTTTATACATTTTACTGATAGTCACTGGGTGATTCTCTGAATTGGGTGCCCTTCAAGTCCCCCAAACTTGCTTCAAAGATTTTCAATTGAAGGAAATCACAAAATGCATTTTAATGCTGTCAATTAATAGAACCAGGTGCCTTTGCATTATAATGCAACACAATTTCTTAAAAAATTTTTTTTAATTTAAAGATAAGGTTGCCTAAGTAGTAGACAACAAGCAAGTTTGCATGTCCTCACTAACCATCATTACATTTTCATTGCATATTAAACAAATAAAAAGTACAATTAATACCAAAATGTTGCTGCTAATATAATCATATGTTGGTCTACTTTAACTAAAATATACATATATATAAAAAAAATAATTAATTATATATGAAATTACAATATTTATACACGTCCTCCAGTTTGTTTTCAACCCCGTCACGCCATACTATTTACCCCCCTATAAAAATAATGGATCAATCCCTGTGGCATCTCATCCAGGAAGTGACATCACACAAGTCTCTTAAAGAACATGCTGCAAAGAAAGGCAAGTGTCAGTATCTTTTCTTACCTATATTTCATGTTTTTCGCTGTCAGATTAAGATTGTCAGGCTCAACATTTCAACTCTGTTGTATGACTAAATGATAGTAAACAACGGTTTGAGAAGAATTAAATAATAGTTTTGCAAAACATTACAATTTTATGATGTCCTAAATGCCATGTGGTGCTACTGTCTTTGCTAAGTAAGGAGTTATGGCTACTATTAGCCAAAAAATTCAACCCCGTTACATTCAACCCCGTCACATTTTTAGTAAAACAGGGTTGAATCGTTGTGACAGGGTTGAAGGTTTGACACTTCTTAGTAGATTACTCAATTGTAGACTTGTTGTATTGTGATGTGAACTGTCAGAAATAATCGATTATGCCATTTTATTTTCAGACATCGCAATGGCAAAAACAGCAGCAGAGAAGCAAAGACAGTACAGAGCAAGAAGGGATGCAGACGCAGAGAGAAGGGAAAAATATCTCAGGAGTGAGCGTGAAAGGTGGAAAAGGGACACAGAGGCAGGGAAAAAGAAAGAATAAGTCGTAATATATAATAAATAAATCCATTCTATATTGAAATAATGATGATCACTTCAACCCTGTTATCATTTTCAACCCCGTTATGCTGAGTTCAACCCTGTTATTTGATAGTTTTTATTAATATTTTCGTGATAAGAAGACAAATTAGGTCAATGTTTGTTTTGCTGTGTGTAGAATTTACCGGACAGTCGGAAAAAATACGAAAGCCTGATTAAATCCTAATGTTAATGCATATTTTGTGATAAGATATGAAGACCAATGTTAGATACAGTTTTCATGAGCTGATTTGGTATTCAAATGGTGAGTATTTAAAAATAAAATTCTACATGCAATAAATGATATCAAACAAGGGACATCTCATTGAAAAGCTTCTACAAGAATTTACTTGAAAATCTTTTAAAACCATATTTTAAACAGGGTCCAAGTGGTCTGTGACGGGGTTGAACTTCAAAACAACTTTCAGTAAGAAAAAACACTCAATATCGATTAGAATTTCATGCCTGAGGTGGGAAAATGCATTTTCTTAAAGGTTTGACTAATCCACTATCACATGAAATGATCAGAAATACAACTATTTGAGGTATATAAAAAAAAAAAGGTATGACCCAAA
Source organism: Rhinichthys klamathensis goyatoka (assembly GCF_029890125.1). Lineage (NCBI taxonomy): Eukaryota > Metazoa > Chordata > Actinopteri > Cypriniformes > Leuciscidae > Rhinichthys > Rhinichthys klamathensis. The sequence goes on along the minus strand of NW_026606985.1, from coordinate 625,328 downwards.
AGGCACCCATCTCAGAGAATCACCCCACTGTATGAAGAATTTTTGGGTAAAATATGTCACAGTTTACTTTATTCTGCTCTCCTCACTTACATAAATGAACTATGGTGTCCTGCACACACTAGTGAAAAATATCAAAAATTACATCTGTGGTCTGAATCATTTTTGGTTTGACTGTAAATCAGAGTATAAAATATTTTTCATGTTTTTATATTTGCGTTGGCTGCCTCAGTCCTGCAGGTTGCGCTGTGAACCGTGTTAAACTGAATGTACATCCGCGTCAACATCAAAATGGTGGCGGCCACCGGACTGATTCTGCCCGGTGACGGGATCATAATCGCGGGAAAACTCTACTCGGGTGTCGCGCTCACGCTGGAGAACTGCCTGTTGCCCCCCGAGCGCGTGCACTACAGCCCCTCGCGCGCTCACGGGCTGTCCGCGCGCACGGAGGAGCAGCTACGGAACCGCATGTGTGAGATGATCCAGAACGCGGGAATTCTGCTCCGTTTGCCTCAGGTTCGCGCGGTTTCGTGTTGCCTAGCAACTACCTGTCAACAACACGATTCCCTTCTGTAAAAAAAAAAAAGCTTTTAAACCGGATTAAACTGGTCAGCTGGCTCTCAGATTCGCCAAACCGGTCTACTTCGGGTTTAGAGGGGTTCTAGATTCTTGTTAGCTGGTCTAAACCCCACCCTGGCCTGACTAAGACCAGATGTGGTTCTTTCATTAGGGAACATCTCAGTAGCTGGTTGATGAAACGGGAAACGGCTTATGGTTTACAACTTAGTCTTTGGTTTGAATATGAAAAGTAACTTATCTGGGGCCGGTTGCATAAACATATCTAACATAATGGCTATGTCCGAAACCGCTCCCTATACACTATTAGTGCACTCAAATGTCATACACTCTATAGGGTACTCATGAGTGAACGAGTGAGCGGTTTCGGACTTCTAGTATGACCCACTAGCAGTTAGTCAGGGGCAGTCTTAGTTTTCGGTATTAAATTAGACTAATCTACGTTTTTATGTAACTGATTTTAAAAAGCTATGGACAGTCTTAAAGAAAGACATGTGATGTCACTTCTATGAGTAGTCTTAGAGGTTTATGCAACCGGCCTGTATGAGTTCTAAATAAACCTGGCTAATATATCAGCCTGTCGCTGATTTCAATGCTAGTTTAATATTATACATCCCTCATTAGCATGAAAACACAGTTGTTTGGATGTTTTACGATGTTTTGTCAGGTCGCCATGGCAACGGCCCAGATCCTGTTCCATCGGTTCTTCTACAGTAAATCATTCGTGAGACACTGCGCGGAGGTGAGCCATCTCTAAACTAGCCGTCCGCCTCTCTCACACATGACCTTTAACCTTTAACCCTCTCGTGATGATGACGCAGACGGTCGCCGTGGCGTGTCTTCAGCTCGCGTCTAAGATCGAGGAGGAGCCGCGGCGCGCGAGGGACGTCCTGAACGTCTTCCACCGCCTCAAGCACGCCGCGGGAAACAGGTAACGAGCGTTACAGCGTTACAGCGTGAGTCTGGAGTGTGTTCTGACGCTTCGCTGTCTCCGTCAGGCCTTTCTGCCCCCTGCTGTTGGACGATGGCTACGTCAGCCGCAAGAGTTACGTGATCAAAGCGGAGCGGCGCGTGCTGAAGGAGCTCGGCTTCTGCGTACACGTCAAACACCCACACAAGGTCTTTACACGCTCATTTGCCGCATTTCAGCCCGGAAACACACTTTTCACGCAAGTTCAGCCCGAAGCATCCCGCTCCATCTCACGGACAGTGCATGTGATGTAATTTTCGTAATGTCCGCGCAAATCTGTATGCAGCCAGGAGAGTAGCACTGTGTGCACGCACTACGCACACCTGGGCCTTTAATGTTGTTACTCATCTGTGTAGTCATTGGACGACATTTTGTAAGGTTTACGAGAACATGCTACATTAATGCAATAATGAACGTTAAATGTTGGGCTTTACAATTTTTTCCACGCATTGCTCAAATGTGCGAAAGACGCAAAACACGAAGTATACCTGGGGCTTTAATGTCCATTATTCCGTTACTCATCTGTGTAGTCATTGGACGACACTTTGTAAGGTTTACGAGACTATGCTACATTAACGCAATAATGAACAGTTAATGTTGGGCTATACAATTTTTTTTCCGCTTATTGCTCAACTGTGTGAAAGATGGAGTGGAACGTAAGACACAAAATATACCTGGGGGTTTAACATTCATTATTGCGTTACTCGTAAACCTTTCAAAGTGTCGTTGATTGACTACGCAGATGAGTAACACAATAACGCCCGTTAAAGACAAAGTTATACTTTGTGTCTTACGTTCAGCTCCATCTTTCGCACAGTACAGATATTAAAGGCCCAGGTATACGTCGTGTTTTGCGTCTTTCGCAAAGTTGAGCAATACGCGGAAAAAATTGTATAGCCCAACATTTAACGTTCATTATTGCGTTACTGTAGCATGTTCTCGTAAACCTTTCAAAGGTTCATTGATTGACTATGCAGATGAGTAACGAAATAACGGACATTAAAGACAAAGTTATACTTTGTGTCATACGTTCAACTCCATCTTTCGCACAGTTGAGCAATAAGCGGAAAAAATAGTATAGCCCAACATTTAACGTTCATTATTGCATTAATGTAGCATGTTCTTGTAAACCTTACAAAATGTCGTCCAATGACTACACAGATGAGTAACGAAATAACGAACATTGAAGGCCCAGGTATACTTCGTGTATTGCGTCTTTCGCACAGTGGAGCAATACACGAAAGAAATGGTATAGCCCAACCTTTAACGTTCATTATTGCGTTACTGTAGCATGTTCTTGTAAACCTTTCAAAGTGATGTTCATGATGAGTAACGAAAAAACAGACATTAAATGCCCAGGTGTACTTCGTGTTTTGCGTTCCACTCCGTCTCGCAATACGTGAGAAACATAGCATAGCATTTAACGTCCATTATTGCGTTACTGCGCTTGTGACAAAACTAGGGACTCAACGGGCTGATAGTTTCGTTCAAATGTGTGTATTGTTAAACCAGATTTTGTTCAGTTAGATAGATATGAACATGTAAAAGTTTCGTTAACTCCATTACAATAGTTATGTTAATATTCACTGTAACGCTTCGCTCGCTGCAACACTGAGAATACAACACGTTCTTGTGTTTTCTTGTTTACAGTTTTCTAGTGCACATAATACATATTGTTTTAAAGTAGTTTCACAGAAAATGCTTGTTTCAGTGTTACAATTTAGGATGTACATGATGTAAATTGTGTAATTTCTACAATTGTGACACATTTCACAGCGTTTGCGTTCCGGCCTCATCGTGTGTTTACCTGTGCAGGTGATCATGATGTATCTCCAGGTTCTGGAGTGTGAGAAGAACACCAGACTGCTTCAGATAGCCTGGTGAGGTCCTGAACTAAACTCTGTGATGAAAACACTCACTTTTGTTATAACGGTCCCTCTGTGTTTCTCCAGGAACTACATGAACGACAGCTTGAGGACTGATGTGTTTTTGAGATATAGGGCTGAAACAGTTGCATGTGCGTGTATCTTTCTTTCTGCAAGAGTATTACAGGTGAATCGCATGTTTCTGCTGACGTTGTATTATTTAGATAATTTTATGTTTTTTAACTCCTCCATTAAACCTGACCTTCACACACATAGCATGTAACACAAATAAGTTCTAAGAACATTTTGCTAACGTTCCCATTAAAGGAGGAGTTCACTTCAGAACTAAAATTTCCTGATAATTTACTCTCCCTCACGTCATCCAAGATGTTCATGTCTTTCTTTCTTCAGTGGAAAAGAAATGAAGGTTTTTGAGGAACACACTCCAGGATATAGTGTCTTCAATGGGGTCCAACGGGTCGAAGGTCCAGATGTGAGTTTCAGTGCAGCTTCAAAGTCTCGACACGATCCAGCCGAGGAATAAGAGTCTGATCTAGACAAACCAGCCGACATTTATAACAAAATACACATTTATATACTTTTAACCACTAATGCTGGTCTTGCACGAGCTGTGATGCGACACACATTACGTCATCAGGTTGAAAGGTCAAGCGGGACGTAGGAGGAAGAACCGACCCAGTGTTTACAAAGCCAACGTGCAAAGACTAAGTCAAACACCATTTAAAAAAAATAAAATAAAAAGGTAAAACTATGATGTCAGACGATTCTCAAGTTGGAGGAGAAAATGAGATGATTTGATGAGTTTTAATGAGATTTAATGAGTTTTTTGCCCTACCCTACATTTCTGAACCGGAACACGCTTGACCTTTCACCCTGATGACGCAATGTGTGTCGCATCACAGCTCGTGCAAGACCAGCATTAGTGGTTAAAAGTATATAAATGTGTATTTTGTTATAAATGTCGGCTGGTTTGTCTAGATCAGACTCTTATTCCTCGGCTGGATCGTGTCGAGACTTTGAAGCTGCACTGAAACTCACATCTGGACCTTCGACCCGTTGGACCCCATTGAAGACACTATATGGAGAAACCCTGGAGTGTGTTCCTCAAAAACCTTAATTTCTTTCCGACTGAAGAAAGAAAGACATGAACATCTTGGATGACGTGGAGGAGAGTAAATTATCAGGAAATATGGATTCTGAAGTGAACTCCTCTTTTTTATACATTGTCAGATCCCTCTGCCTGAGCAGCCGCCCTGGTTCTTGTTGTTCGGGGTGTCAGAAGAGGACCTGATTGAGATCAGCTGTTGTATTCTGCGGCTGTACACACTGCAGTGTGATTCGCTGCCGGCTCTTCAGCATCAGGTGGAGGAAACGCGTTTATCTCTGGCGAGCAAACCCGGAGGAAAAGCGTTGGCGACACACACCCCGACACACGAGCCGGCGGCCAGTTTCTCTCCCGCGTCCAAACCTGGTGCGCTCGTATACACACAGTCAAACCAGTTTATACAGACTCCTTCAACACTTCTCACATTATCAGTTTATTCGCTAAAGTTTAGAAAATGGTGATAAATATGAGCAGAACTCAAGAGTTCTCAGATCAGTGGATATTTGACTGGTTTTGTCCGTCCTTCTGTTCGACTCTCACACATGAATTATGTTGAATATCTGTCAGCTGTTAAATTTAACTACACAATTAGATAATACCAGTTTAGCTCAACCAGTGACCAAGCAATGCTTCATGTTGTTCAGTCTGTGTGTAAAAAGAGCATTAGCAGTTACAGAAAACACACTTCAGCAAAACATGATCAGTACAAAGTGGAGGAATCATTTCTGGTCCCGAATTTGTATAAATGTCACTGGTAGTCACTGTGTGAAGAATATTTGTGTATAATATGTCAGTTTACTTTATGTTGCTCTCCTCACTTACATAAATGAACTATAGTGTCCTGCACACACTAGTGGAAAAATATCCAAAATTATATCTGGTGTCTGAATAATTTTTGGTTTGACTGTATATATATATATGTAAGTATGTTTCTGCTGTACATTCATTCTCTCGTTCTCTCAGCGACTCCTGCAGAAAACCAGAAGAACCACGAATCTCCTCTGTCGCATCTCGCCCTCGAAAACGCCCGTCGAAAGATCACGTGCCGAGAGCGGTGAGCTAGACGACTCTACCAGAGTGAAATCAGTGACATTAGATCGTGTTTCACGTTTCTCTCTCAGTAGGAAGCGTCTGAGTCGCAGCGATGAGCGGCGAAACACTCGCTGGATCCCGTCTCCCCCCAGACGCAGGTACCCGCATCTACAGCATTCATATATATCACCTGGCGGAATAGACAAGTCAGCTTTATTTATACAGCGCTTTTCCAGCACAGAGTGTGTCAGAGCAGCTTTACAGAGATAACAGGACAAGAATGACACAAGGTGTGTTTCCAGAAGAGAATAGCGTCACAGTCCAGCTTAAGCCAGTTCAGTGATGCTTTATTTCTGCTGTAAAAAAGTTATTAATTTAGTTCATTTTTATATATATATATATATATATATATATGTATATATCCACTCTGGAGAAACCGTGATGTCATCATCCAGCTCAGTTCAGTTCTCATATAATGCAGGAGATCAATAATATTGTTGAATATTAAATTAAATAGAAGATTAAATGAAACGGAATAGTTTCACCTGTCTGTCTTTCAGGCGCAGTCGTAGCGAGTCCTCTCCATCGCTGTCCGTTTCTCCCGAACACACACACTCCTACACACACCGACAGAGGGAACGCCAACGACAGCGGGCCAATCGTTCGTCTCGCAGGAGATGATGTCATCAGGTGTGGGGGGAGTGGCCTAAAACTGAACCGTCGCCTGAAGCCGCTTGTATGGATGTAAACTGCCTTGAAAACAGTCTCTGAGAGAGAAATCGAGTCACGGTCTGCATGAGAGTTGAAATAAAATGGGAGAATTTTAATAACTGTGTGACTGCGTGTGTTTAAAATTGTTTTGTTTTTGTTGCAGGAATACACACAGAAATTTTACAAAATACACATCGACAAATAAAAATGAAACAAAGACAAACAATAATATAAGGATAGACGAAAGAAAGAAAAAAGGTAGAGAAAAGAAAGACCTTAAAATTTGAAATGTGTCCTTTGGGGTGTCGAGTGTTTCAGGGTATCCAGTAATTTAACATCTTTTACCGGTAATACTCTACAATAAGGTTCATTAGTTAACATGAACTAATAATGAACTGCACGTATACAGCATTTATTAATCTTTGTTCATGTTAATTTCAACATTTACTAATACATTAGTAACATTAGTTAATGCACTGTAAACTAACATGAACAAACAATGAACAGCTGGATTATTATTAACTAACATTAACAAAGATTAATAAATACAGTAACAAATGTATTGCTCATAGTTAGTTCATGTTAGTTAATACATTAACTAATGAACCTTATTGTAAAGTGTGACCCTTTCTCTCCTCCCAATCCCCCAAACAATAACCATAATGATAAAGATAGTAATATGATTTTCTGTAAAAAACAAATATATAATTTTTTTAAAATAAAAAGCTTGTTGACGTATCATCAGCTCTTCATTGCTCAACAGTAGAGTGTGTTTGGACCGCTGATGTGAAGCCCTGTGGGATCGCGGTGGTCTTGCTAATGAATGACTGCTAACTCGTGCGAGTTAATGAGCCTGATGGGAACGGTTAACCCCTCGAGCATATCATCTCTGGTGGAATCTCATGGTGTCCTCTCCTCCGCCGGCAGGACCAGGACTGGGTTGGGCTGGGCTGGGCTGGGTTATATGTGGTGATGAGGTCACCGAGACGTCACCGAGAGAATCTTCATAAATACTGAAAATATCTCGAGCACTTTGATCTCCACTGGATTGTCCAGTTTTCAGGTGAAACATGGCGGCTCAAGGAAAAGCCTCTCAGCGCACGCCGTCTTCTGTGCTCTACGTCGCCATATACGTCATTCTGGTGATGCTGGGGAACGCCGGAAACACCACGGTCATCGGAGTGGTCGGAGAAAGCCTTCTCCGGGATACGGGACCCATCCGAAGCTCAGATGTGATCCTGGTCAACATGGCTTTCTCCAACCTGATGGTGTCGTTGGCCAGAAACACTCTCCTGGTGATCTCCGACATGGGAGTGGAGGTACGGGATTGTTGGAAATGTGTGATATAATGTCAGTTGCTGGTCAAGTCTCCTTCATCTATACAGCGCTTCAACAATACAGAGTTTCACAGCAGCTTTACAGTGATAACAGGAGATTACAGTAACAGAGAGTGTTTAGGCTTTACAGCAAATCTAGAATAAAGTTATTGTCCAGATAAAGTTGTTGGTTCTGGGTTGAAAAAACGCTAGCTTTAAAGCTAAATGGTTGTAAAAGGGTGTATGTCCAAATCAATGTTTAAATTGAATTCTCGTATGTTGTCGTCAAGGGGACGGAAAGGCGTAGCGCTGAAACAATAGTCCCAAACAGAGGAATGTAATAACTTCTTGAGGTGCGTAGATCCAAAAGATCCGCACACGAAAATAGGCCAAAAAGCGCACAGGATTTTATTGTCCAGAAGACACAAATAAAGTGCTAAAAAGAGCAAGGTGTGCAGAACGTTTTCGGGTTCAACCCTTAATTCATAAGTTCATGTGAAACAAACTTCCACCTTGATCCATGGTGTTGAGGTGCTGGTCTGGGGTGCGTTTCCCCAAAGCATCGTTATCCAACTATGATCGCAATTCCCATTGAACTCTATTGGTAACGACGGAACTTGCGACCATAGTTGGCTTCGGGAAACGCACCCCTGACCGGGATAGAGGGAGATTATCCAGCGCTTGGGAGCGGACAGGTGTAAGGACTCGCTTCGTTATTCAGCCAGAAATGAGGGCTAGTTTTCAGTCGCCTATGCTTGTAGTCTTAACTGGGTGAAGGAGAGCATTGTCTGCTGCTAGGTTGATATTGTTGTGCGTTTGATTTATTTTAAAGGGGACATATCATGAACATCAGACTCTCTCCGTGTGTCAGTGCTGTAATCCGGCGCTTCTACCCAGAAAACGTGAACAGTGAAACCCAGTAACTGTGTTCTGGTGAGTCTTTCTCTGAGAGCATGTCTAAGAATAAGCCAATCAGATTTCGCTCCTTCTGACGTATGAAGAGGATCTTATTATAATATTCCCGGCCCTTAAGCTGCACGGTTACACACACCAGCGACATTGGGTTCGGCGAGCGCCAACAGAGACCAGTTCTAACGCACTGGAGAAGATCCAGCAAAGCCTGAAACTGTTCTGTGGTCGAGCACAGACGACACTGAACACTATTGACCAGAACATGTCAGCGCTGTCTTATAAACACCTCAGGAACTGTGGACACTTGTGGAAGAGTTCAACATGATGAGGAGATGATCAGTGTAACTCCACAACAACTACAGAAATGTCTCCGCTAACATTCAGAAACGTGTAAAAGTGAAGCTCTCCCTGAGTCTCTCCGTAAGGCTGCACTCGCTGCTGGTTACTCCTGACTCTGGATCAGTGAGATCGGCCTGTGTTGTTATTGCCAGAGTCTCTGAAGCTTGTGTGAAGGCTCCGCCCTCTTCTGAACGGAGGCGGAGCTAAAGCTCATTTGCATTTAAAGGGACACACACAAAAAAGGCACATTTTTGCCCACACCCAAAAAGGGGCAAATTTGACAAGTTATAATAAATGATCTGGGGGGAATTGAGCTGAAATTTCACAGACACATTCTGGGGACACCATAGATTTATATTACATCTTGTGAAAAGGGGCGTAATATGTCATCTTTAATTGCCATCAGCAATTGGAATCATCAGCCTTGTTCTTTTCTCACAGGTTTTCCTCAATAAAAACTGGTGTCGCTTCATGATGGGCATCTGGGTTTGGCTCCGCTCTGCAAATGTTTGGTCGACGTTCTTTCTGAGCGCGTTCCACTTCCAGACGCTGCGTCGACTCGCCCCGGCCGCCACGAACGTGCACGGTCACCCCGGACCCCCCAAATCCCTCATATTCGGCTTGTGCCTCATCTGGAGCCTCAATCTGATCTACTCCATCCCAGCATTCATCTTCTCCAAGAACGGAGACGAGAACTCCACCGAGGTCAGTCTGTCGTTTTATTGGTCAAAGGGCTTAATTTAACTTGTGTGTTTCCTTTCGGTTAAAGGGATAGTTCACCCAAAAATGAAAATTAGCCCATGATTTACTCTGCCTCAAGCCATCCTAGGTGTATATGACACTCTTCTTTCAGACGAACACAATCAGAGTTATATTAAAAAAATGTCCTGGCTCTTCCAAGCTTTATAATGGCAGTGAATGGTTTTGAAGTCCATAAAAGTCTATCTATACATGATAAAAGTGCATCTGTCCATCATAAAAGTGCATCTGTCCATCATAAAAGTGCATCTGTCCATCATAAAAGCGCATCTGTCCATCATAAACGTGCATCTATCCATCATAAAAGTGCATCTGTCCATCATAAAAGTGCATCTATCCATGATAAAAGTGTATCTATCCATCATAAAAGTGCATCTATCCATCATAAAAGTGCATCTGTCCATCATAAAAGTGCATCTGTCCATCATAAAAGTGCATCTATCCATCATAAAAGTGCATCTGTCCATCATAAAAGTGCATCTGTCCATCATAAAAGCGCATCTGTCCATCATAAACGTGCATCTATCCATCATAAAAGTGCATCTGTCCATCATAAAAGTGCATCTATCCATGATAAAAGTGTATCTATCCATCATAAAAGTGCATCTATCCATCATAAAAGTGCATCTGTCCATCATAAAAGTGCATCTGTCCATCATAAAAGTGCATCTGTCCATCATAAAAGTGCATCTGTCCATCATAAAAGTGCATCTGTCCATCATAAAAGTGCATCTGTCCATCATAAAAGTCCATCTGTGCATCATAAAAGTGCATCTGTCCATCATAAAAGTGCATCTGTCCATCATAAAAGTGCATCTGTCCATCATAAAAGTGCATTTATCCATCATAAAAGTGCATCTATCCATCATAAAAGTGCATCTATCCATGATAAAAGTGCATCTATCCATCATAAAAGTGCATCTGTCCATCATAAATGTGCATCTGTCCATCATAAAAGTGCATCTATCCATCATAAAAGTGCATCTATCCATGATAAAAGTGCATCTGTCCATCATAAAAGTGCATCTGTCCATCATAAAAGTGCATCTATCCATCATAAAAGTGCATCTGTCCATCATAAAAGTGCATCTATCCATGATAAAAGTGCATCTATCCATCATAAAAGTGCATTTGTCCATCATAAAAGTGCATCTATCCATCATAAAAGTGCATCTATCCATGATAAAAGTGCATCTATCCATGATAAAAGTGCATCTGTCCATCATAAAAGTGCATCTGTCCATCATAAAAGTGCATCTGTCCATCATAAAAGTGCATCTATCCATCATAAAAGTGCATCTGTCCATCATAAAAGTGCATCTATCCATGATAAAAGTGCATCTATCCATCATAAAAGTGCATCTGTCCATCATAAAAGTGCATCTGTCCATCATAAAAGTGCATCTATCCATCATAAAAGTGCATCTGTCCACCATAAAAGTGCATCTGTCCATCATAAAAGTGCATCTGTCCATCATAAAAGTGCATCTGTCCATCATAAAAGTGCATCTGTCCATCATAAAAGTGCATCTATCCATCATAAAAGTGCATCTATCCATGATAAAAGTGCATCTATCCATCATAAAAGTGCATCTGTCCATCATAAAAGTGCATTTATCCATGATAAAAGTGCATCTATCCATCATAAAAGTGCATCTATCCATCATAAAAGTGCATCTATACATCATAAAATTGCATCTATACATCATAAAAGTGCATCTATACATCATAAAAGTGCATCTATACATCATAAAAGTGCATCTGTCCATCATAAAAGTGCATCTGTCCATCATAAAAGTGCATCTGTCCATCATAAAAGTGCATCTGTCCATCATAAAAGTGCATCTATCCATCATAAAAGTGCATCTGTCCATCATAAAAGTGCATCTATCCATGATAAAAGTGCATCTATCCATCATAAAAGTGCATCTGTCTATCATAAAAGTGCATCTGTCCATCATAAAAGTGCATCTGTCCATCATAAAAGTGCATCTATCCATCATAAAAGTGCATCTATCCATGATAAAAGTGCATTTATCCATCATAAAAGTGCATCTGTCCATCATAAAAGTGCATCTGTCCATCATAAAAGTGCATCTATCCATCATAAAAGTGCATCTATCCATCATAAAAGTGCATCTGTCCATCATAAAAGTGCATCTATCCATCATAAAAGTGCATCTGTCCATCATAAAAGTGCATCTGTCCATCATAACAGTGCATCTATCCATCATAAAAGTGCATCTGTCCATCATAAAAGTGCATCTATCCATGATAAAAGTGCATCTATCCATGATAAAAGTGCATCTATGCATGATAAAAGTGCATCTGTCCATCATAAAAGTGCATCTGTCCATCATAAAAGTGCATCTGTCCATCATAAAAGTGCATCTATCCATCATAAAAGTGCATTAAAGTGCATCTGTCCATCATAAAAGTGCATCTGTCCATCATAAAAGTGCATCTATCCATCATAAAAGTGCATCTATCCATGATAAAAGTGCATCTATCCATCATAAAAGTGCATCTGTCCATCATAAAAGTGCATCTATCCATCATAAAAGTGCATCTATCCATCATAAAAGTGCATCTATACATCATAAAAGTGCATCTATACATCATAAAATTGCATCTATACATCATAAAAGTTAATCTGTCCATCATAAAAGTGCATCTATCCATCATAAAAGTGCATCTATACATCATAAAAGTGCATCTGTCCATCATAAAAGTGCATCTATCCATCATAAAAGTGCATCTATCCATCATAAAAGTGCATCTATCCATCATAAAAGTGCATCTATACATCATAAATTGCATCTATACATCATAAAAGTGAATCTGTCCATCATAAAAGTGCATCTATACATCATAAAAGTGCATCTGTCCATCATAAAAGTGCATCTATCCATCATAAAAGTGCATCTATCCATCATAAAAGTGCATCTATACATCATAAAATTGCATCTATACATCATAAAAGTGAATCTGTCCATCATAAAAGTGCATCTATCCATCATAAAAGTGCATCTATACATCATAAAAGTGCATCTATACATCATAAAAGTGCATCTTATGATGGACAGATGCACTTTTATGATGGACAGATGCACTTTTATGATGGACAGATGCACTTTTATGATGTATAGATGCACTTTTATGATGGACAGATTCACTTTTATGATGTATAGATGCACTTTTATGATGGACAGATGCACTTTTATGATGTATAGATGCACTTTTATGATGGACAGATGCACTTTTATGATGGATAGATGCACTTTTATGATGGATAGATGCACTTTTATGATGGACAGATGCAATTTTATGATGTATAGATGCACTTTTATGATGGACAGATGCACTTTTATGATGGATAGATGCACTTTTATGATGGACAGATGCACTTTTATGATGGACAGATGCACTTTTATGATGGATAGATGCACTTTTATGATGGACAGATACACTTTTATGATGGACAGATGCACTTTTATGATGGACAGATGCACTTTTATGATGGATAGATGCACTTTTATGATGGACAGATGCACTTTTATGATGGACAGATGCACTTATGATGGACAGATGCACTTTTATGATGGACAGATGCACTTTTATGATGGATAGATGCACTTTTATGACGGACAGATGCACTTATGATGGACAGATGCACTTTTATGATGGACAGATGCACTTTTATGATGGACAGATGCACTTTTATGATGGATAGATACACTTTTATGATGAATAGATGCACTTTTATGATGGACAGATGCACTTTTATGATGAATAGATGCACTTTTATGATGGACAGATGCACTTTTATGATGGACAGATGCACTTTTATGGACTTCAAAACAGAAACACGCATTCGCTGCCATTATAAAGCTTGGAAGAGCCAGGACATTTTTTAATATAACTGATTGTATTCGTCTGAAAGAAGAGTGTCATACACACCTAGGACGGCTTGAGGGAGAGTAAATCTGGGCTATTTTTTTATTTTTCTGGGCTATTTTTTTTTTTACTGTTTGGGTGAACCCCTCCTCAGACGCTGATGTTGGTGAGCAGCACCACTCGGCCGCTGTTGGGATGCATCTGGGATTTTCCGTCGGCCTACAGCGGCCTGGCCTTCGCCACCTCCTCCATGGTGATCCATGAATCCATTCCCATCTTCCTGATGAGCGCCACTAACCTGGGCTCCTTGTTCACGCTGTACACTCACGGACGAAAAAGAAGAGCTGCCAACAAGAGTCAGGACGCGCCCGTCATCAGCGGGATCCCTGCGGAGCGACGGGCGGCTAAGGTGAGATGATCTTATCCCAACTCTTAGTGTTTATATCTAACCCTACTGTGGGTAAACCTTTATTTTCAACAGTTGCTGGAAGATCAGATCACATGTGCACAATATGTCGTCAATAGTTGTGGTTCGTTTTCTCAGGAGAGATTTTAAATATCTAATAAAAATAAAGTTAATTTTTTTATTGGGACACTACTAGCATACACATGACCTGAACGTTACATGAACGAAAAGGCCCATTTGGATTTCATTGGTTCCCTCCAGTGTAAAATTCCAACTGGTTGATAGGAATGTTGTTCCAGGACCAACAAAAGCCCTACTAAGCAAGGCGGTCCCAGACCCAAGGTTTAATTATACCATGATGATGTCATTTCCTGAACTAATGATCTTCACTGATGGCCACAATCCTGTGGGAAGCGTAGGTTCACTGTCCCATGGGAGCCGAGAGCAAGTTGGTTCATGTTTCTGTTTCTCCAGAGAGTAACAGGAGTGTTTCTGCAAGAAAGTGGAGTTAGGGGTTAGGCATGACTAGACCAGGCTGTTTTTAATTCAATATCACAGAATAATACTTCTTTGTGTGTTTGCTCAGGTGATTTTTGCGCTCAATATCCTCTTTATTTCATCTTGGGGCGCCAGCATCATCTCGGTGAACTACTTCAACTATAGCCGCGGATCTTCCACGCAGTTCCTGCTGATCGTGGCTCGCATCGCTAACATCACCTTCATCGCGCTGTCGCCGGTCGTGCTCGCCGTGGGCCACCGCAGACTCCGAGCCTTTATAAAGTCCGTCCTGTCATGTATAGTCTGACAGACAGCTCTCTATGGACAGGCATCAAACACAGATTATCACAAGAGTGTGTGTCACATTATTTATTTTTAATAAAGCTGCATGTACTTACTCAGAAACGAAGACTCTGTGCCATTCAAATTCCATTGCTAATGCCGATTCCTGAGTTTGAATTGACCGATCAAAGAGGATGCATTGAATTTAAGGAAGTAGAGTTATTTAATGCATTGCATTTCCTTTACCTGTATTCATTCAGCAGACACTTTCTTACAAATAAGTAGGTAACACTTTACAATAAGGGTCATTAGTTTACATTAGTTAGGCTAATGCAGGGGCGTAGAATTTAGTAGGGACGCTAGGGACGTGTCCCTACCAATATCCAGTGACACTGATATATCCGTAGCATTAATTTCGATCAAAACTTAATATATATTTATTATACATTGATGTCCCCGTCCCCACCAATTTCAAAATCAAACCTACGCCACTGGGCTAATGTATTCACTAACATGAACTAACAATGAGCAACACATTTGCTACAGTATTTATTCATCTTTGTTAATGTTAGTTAATAAAAATACAGCGTTTGTTCATGTTAGTTCACAGTGCATTGACTAATGTTAACAAATACAACTTTTGATTTGAATAATGTATTAGTAAGTGTTGAAATTAATATTAACTAAGATTAATAAATGCTGAAGAAGTATTGTTCATTCTTAGCTCATGTTAACTAGACAATAAACTAATGTTCACTAATGAACCTTATTGTAAATAATACATATCAAATCATATAATAATAATAAGAGGACTAAGTATTAAAGAAAATATTAAATATGACTAAATAAAAAGGAATTTAATTTGTCCTGAGAGAAAATTTCCAGAGAGGAATCATCCTGAATGAATTGAAGGTTTGTACTGTGTGCCGCTTCACTGATCATAATGCGAGTGATTTAACTGTGTCACGTCACCGGAGAGATGACACAAGGTAAACCTGTGTTTCTTTATTCTTGGGTTGTGTATTTATTTAGCAAACAAGCGCAACAGACTAAATCATGTTCGCCAGTTCATGCCATAAAATAGTCCAGACTCCAGCCCTTCCTTTTTTCCAACTTATCATTTGGGTTAAACATGTAACCCAGACTGTTGGGTTAACTGGGCAACCCAGTTATTATGACAGATTAACCCAGCATTTTCCCCACCAGATTGCTTTGGATTTTTAACCCAGCATCTTTTAGATAGCAGAGTCTTCAAAATGGAGCCAAACAACATGAAGCAGCATACAAGATGGAGGCCTTAAACAGGAACACGTAAGAATCCAGCTCTTCTTGTGTTATGAAGTCTCTCTGTCCCTGCGTCAGAGCTGTGTGTGAGTCAAATTGACAGCAGTCTTGAGTTGTGTGTGTGTGTTATTAATATCTCTGATATGTGTGTCTACTGCCACCTAGCGATCGTAAAACAACATAATAATCACACATCGTTTTCACAAGATTGATTTAACTGATTATTTTTAACCAGATAACTGAGATGTTGAAGTATGAACCTTGATATTACATAAGAATACCTGAGTGTTTCATTATTTTATGCTTCATATTGCATCTGTTCATTTCACACGTCTGACTGAAATGCATTTGCTCCTATTTTACATGATGAGAAGAAGAGATTCCGTTTTAAACCGTACAAAGATAACACCATGCACTATGTGTCGTGTTTACCTCGTCACTCTGAATCTGACGTGTATCGGCGGGAGATTATTCAGCGCTGAGGTAAATATTGACCGATCAATTTCTGACTAAATAAATTATAACGACTGATTCAATCTCTATCAAATCAAGAACATTTTATTATTATTTTACTTTGAAAACTTTTGGATCATTGAAGAATCCGTCGTCCGTGTTTTCGCGTACAGTTTAAAGGGCGCGCGCCATTTTACGAGCCACCTTCGCGCGCTTTCTGTGGAGCGCGCTTTATTCTTCAAATGAGGAGCGGCATCAACCTATTTACTTATTTCCCATTTACACAACTTCGCAATCAGTATACAAAATATGTAGTATTATCCATCCATGTATTCACCCAACCAATTACCTTCTGTAGGGATGCATGGAAACCCATTTATATGCCATATATGAAAAGAAACATGCTTTTGTAAATCAAAATTATAAGATTAAAATTTCGAAATTATTACTTTTAATGTCATAATTTCGATTTAGTACGTCATAATTTTGACTTTTCATCTCATAGGCCTAAACAATCAATTCAATTCACATTTGAATAGCACTTTTCACAATACATATCGTTTCAAAGCAGCTTTAGTCCACAACATTACAGTTTAGAGTGATCTGTTATCAGAGGTGACTGTCTAAGTTATGTATTTCAGAAATGTACATTTACAAATCACAGTAACAGTTAGCTAAAATTGTTTGAATTTAAAAAATGTAATTATTTAAGGCAGAAACAATGAGCTCATTAGTACTAATTAGTAATGAATATTTGTTTGTTAACAAATGATTATGACATATAGAAAATTGTAGCATAATTATGACTTAGTGTCTTTTATGTCATAATTATGATTTACGAAAGCATGATTTTTTTCCCTTATGTGTCAGAAATGGGCTTGCATAGTTGCGGCGTATATAATGTGATATATTTGAGGTAATACAAATTGGCATACTAAAAACTAAGTATTTAATGATAACAGATTGTTTAATGTGAAAATAAACGTGTTCGAAACATCTTTCTCTCAGATTTAAGATCTCTCTTTGTATGTCTTTCAGGTCAGAGGTCATGGGGTGTCTTTCTCCTGGACCCACAATCACTAACACAGTGGAAAGACAGATATTGATGTCTTTGGGCGAGGGAATCTGGTCTCCTTCTGAAAAGAGTTGAAATAAAATGGAAGAATCATCGTAATTGGCATGATTGTGTGATAGATAGATGAAAATGTGAAAAACTATACTTTATGAAGAAGTCTACTCTGTAGCATATGCGACACACATTTTGCGTCGAGAGGATCCTTTCTAGAAAGTACAAAGAACTAAAGATGTTAAATCACAGCTTTGGCTTTTCTTGGACCCACTCTGTGGAATTGTGGTGGGTTTGCTAATGAATTAGGCTGCTAACTAGTGCGAGTTTAATTAGCCTGGGGGGGATAGTTAATCCCTCGAGCGCGAAGATGCAAGTTCAGCTCATGTATCCCAAAACATCCGTATCTCTGGTGGAATCTCACCTGCCACTCACTGCATCTTCTCCTATGACAGCAGGACCGGGATTCAGCGGATGTTGGGATGTATATGGTAACCATGATCCATAAAAGGGGCTTGCGGTCGGTGGGAGGAGAGGAAGGCGCTGGGATGGAGAAAATACAACATCACTGAGACTTTCTGAGAGACGCTCCATTTATGATTGAAGTCTGAAGAACATGACGCCTCAAAGAAAACCCTCAAGCCTCAGTCAGCGCATCTCTTCGTCTCCGTTCTACTTCGCGCTCTACGTGGTTCTGGTCCTGCTGGGGAACGTCGGGAACACCACGGTCATCGCAGTGGTCGGCCAAAGCCTTCTCCGGGATACGGGAGTCGTCAGGAGCTCAGATGTGATCCTGGTCAACATGGCTTTCTCCAACCTGATGGTGTCGTTGGTGAGAAACACAGTCGTGATGGTGTCCGATCTGGGAGTGGAGGTACGCAGGAGTTCCCTCATGGTTGGATGTATAACTGATAATGAATGGATGAATGTTGAGGTTTGAGGATGGGATTGCAGTCTGGGTTCAATCTCTACAGCCAAAACCACTGAACCCAGTGTGAACCCAACCCGGTGTCTTTGTGAAGGCTTTGAGCTGTGTGAATGTCAAGTCAATCACCTTTATTTATACAGCGCTTTTTACAACACAGAGAGTTTCAAAGCAGCTTTACAGAGATAACAGGAAAATAATGCAACAAAGTTACAAGAGATTGTTTCACATCTTCACACGTCTGTTGATTCGTTCTGCAGAGTTTAAATGGGTCAATGTTAGAGTTCGATTCATTGTTAAGAGTTACGATTGTTCAGAACAACAAAAACCCATTTGGACTCTATTCAAGTGTTGTTTATTGAGATTTGCCAGACATCGGTTGCCTTTGAAAGGCTAAGACATGCTGTGTTTGTTGACGCAAGTGTGTTTTGCTAGTTTCAGCCCGACGCAGTTTTCATTTTCACGTCCTGCTCCACGTTGTTTAAATAGCGAATGCATTTACGCCCATCTGTGGCCCATGGGCTGCTGGTCTGAGAACGGGTGTGTGTTCAGGAGCGTTGGTGGAGCGGCGCTGTTCTGAGGAACTGAAATACACTGAGCCGTTGACCAACTGAGCCCTGGGCTAAAGTCAATGGCGTAGTGTTTTTTTGTTATTTAAAGAGCGCGTTAGTAATGTGCGCCTATAGGCGGGTCCACAACACTTGTACCATCTGCTTATTACACACACTCTGCTTATTACACACACAGGGACGCACAGCAACACTTAAACTAGCCAAATATTAAAAATAAAAGGATTACAATGTTAAAGATTAATATTGTGAACATAAAGATATGGTGGAATCCGGCTTGTCCTGTAGATTGTCTGCTTGCGCTTTAACCTCACACACACACACACACACACACACACACACACACACACACACACACACACACACACACACACAGCTATAACCTCAGACACGAGCAGATCCGTTTCCTCGCTAGTGAAGCGTCCCGTTTTTCCGCTTGCAAATTCCATTATGTAAATAGCGAATCCGCCATGCGAGCGCAACTGGCTTTTAAAGGGAATGGGAGACAAGACTCTGATTGGTTTATTGCACGTTACGCCCAAAACACACACATTACTCATTAGGAGAATAGAGACAAAACACACACGTTACTCATTAGGAGAATAGGGACGACCCGTTTAGACCAGCGCCGGGAGCGCCGACCATTTGTCCCGTCGCTAAACTAGCAGAAAAGGATTCGGACGCGCCCTGAGTGCACTTTAGACCATGCGCTGAGATCCTTAAATAGGGCCCCTAGTGTTTCCTCTGACAGGACTGTATTTACTGTATTTCATTTAATGCTCGGAATCAACTTTCACGCATCAACACGTGTGTTTCCTCACAGATTTTCCTCTCTAGAGATATGTGTCACCTCATGATGGGCATCTGGGTTTGGATCCGCTCTGCAAACGTGTGGTCGACGTTCTTCCTGAGCGCGTTCCACTTCCAGACGCTGCGCCGCGTGGCTCCGCCGGTGATTAGCCTTCACGGGCCCCGCGGGCCCCCCAGACCCCTCGTGCTCGGCTTCGGCCTCATCTGGAGCCTCAACCTGGGCTACGCCATCCCCGCCTTCATGTTCTCCAAGAACGGAGACGGGAACTCCACCGAGGTCAGTCTGTGTCAGAGGCTGACATGTTTCGGGAACAAATCACCAGTAATCACGGGATTGGGACAGGAAAACATGTCAGTGGGAGTGGGCGGGACCGGGAATCGTAATAACACTGCGATACCCAACTTTATGCACAAATATACCATTTATATAAATAAACGATATATTTATATTTTGAGCGCTGTCTCCTTATGCTCTCCGCTTGCTTTGCGGTGTCTGGGTGAGTGAACGACGCGCTCCCCCCGTACAGTTGGTGGCGGTTAAGTTGCCGACCCCCAATAATATAAGAGAAGAAGAAGAAGGCTTCTTCATGCACTTTGCAGCCGCGAAAATCACAATCAAAATGGAGTCCGACATGAAAGCCACGCTGCAACGACTAATGTCGGAAAACGATCCCTCAGTTGTGCTCGCCGGCACTTCTGAAGAAACACACCATGTTTGAAAAACGGAGTGAAAATTTGGATATATAATGTGTGTGTGTGTGTGTGTGTGTGTGTGTGTGTGTACGTGCCTGTGTGTTTGCATGGATGATTTACGTACATGAAATTTAATGTGTGTGCATTGTTTAAGCTGGCTTTCAGTTTAATAAAATAACATAAAAAACTACATTTGGGATTTTTATTCAACTAAGGTGGGCATGCTGTGAACTGTCCTGTGTTTTACTGTAACGGACAGATTAGGAGGAATTCTCCGGAGGAAAGAAGAGGTTTGAAAATGCAGTCTGTGTGTGTTTATGATCAGCGTTCAGCTTGTGTTTGACCTGGCTTGACCTCCGACCCCTCCTCAGACGCTGATGTTGGTGAGCAGCACCACTCGGCCGCTGTTGGGATGCATCTGGGATTTTCCGTCGGCCTACAGCGGCCTGGCCTTCGCCACCTCCTCCATGGTGATCCATGAATCCATTCCCATCTTCCTGATGAGCGCCACTAACCTGGGCTCCTTGTTCACGCTGTACACTCACGGACACAGTCGCAAGAGTCCGGACGCGCCCGTCGTCACCCGGATCCCAGCGGAGCGGCGGGCCGCTAAGGTGAGCAGCCGGATCTCACGGCCGGAGATCAGGAACGCTTTGGGAAATAGAACCAAACTTGGTTGTTTTTAAAGAGACACTTAGCGGGAGTCAAAGAACACCATAACATTAAAGTGTAAAAACATTATAGGTTTCAGTTTACTGTAAAGCAAACGTACTAAACATTTTAATGTTTATCATTTTAAAATGTATATTTTACAAAATAACTTTGACACTGAAATCGCAAGAAATTTAAAGTCACGCGTCTAACCAAGTTGTGTACCAAATTTGAAGTTGATACCACAAAAATGTAGCTTCCTAAATCGAAATTATGATAAATTAGATAGATAAATAGACAGATAATAATAGATAATAGATAAATAGATAAATCGAAGTCTGAATGATGAGACGAAAAGATGAAATTGTGACACACCAATTCATTTTGAGATTAAAAAGTCAAAATTATGGCAATATAAGTGATAATTCAACATACAAATTGATAATTTCAACATTTCATATCATAACTAGGACATAAAAAGTAAAAATTATGAGATAAAAGTTGAAATTGTGAGTCAAAATTATGACACGCCAATTAATAATTGTGAGATTAAAAAATCTAAATCATGGCATTATGGCAAAATAAGTGATAATTAGGACATACAAATTGATAATTTCAACATTTTATATCATAACTAGAACATAAAAAGTAAAAATTATGATATAAATGTAATTATGGCATAAAAAGTCCGAATTTTGACAAAAAGTCAAAAATATAACACCTAAGTATAAATTATGAGATGAAAAGTTGAAATTCTGAAAAAAAAAAGAGATTGAAAAGTAACAATTATGGCAATATAAGTGACAATTAGAAAATAAAAAAGTCAGAATTTTGACCTTATATCATAACAATATCATTATATCATGATATTGAAAGTGTGACATAAAAAGTCAAAATTATGACACACCAAATCATAATTATGAGGTTAAAAAGGCAAATTTATGGCAATATAAGTGATAATTAGGACACACAATTTAACAATTTTGATATTTTGAGGCGCTTTACTAATAAACACCCGCACTCCATTGAATATTAATGCATTTTCCTGTCAGAAATTATTCAATTCCATCATAAAGTGGCGCATCCATGGTGGAAACGGGCTTGCGAGAGGAATTGTGTGTTTTTAATCTTTCAGATGATGATGATGATTGTGTGTGTGTGTGTGTGTGTGTTTGCTCAGGTGATCCTGGCGCTCAACATCCTCTTCATCTCGTCCTGGGGAACTAACGTGATCTCGGTGAACTACTTCAACTATAACCGCGGCTCCTCCACCGAGTTCCTGCTGATCGTGGCTCGCTTCGCTAACATGAGCTTCATCGCGCTGTCGCCGGTCGTGCTCGCCGTGGGACACCGGAGGCTCCGGGCCTTCGTGAGGGCGGTGCTGTCGAGCCTCCGTCCGGCCGGATAGCCTTCACACACACGGGCCATCCGGACACGGGCAGCAACACATTCTGTTCAACAATGTCACGTACAAACAACATGGCAGCAGAAATACACAATTACACTATGACAGCAGGATCAGGCCATACTCTTCTATAGCAACACGTTTTTCATCATTTTAAGGGCATTTGTATAAGAAAGGAACTCATTGTGAAATACACAGAACTTAGGTTTGTTAACTTAGGATGTTATTAACCTACAAATGGTGTGTGTTGTTTCCCATGCGAGTGCGTGAGTAATGTGGCTGTGAGAGGAGCAACCCTGGGGTCATGAAGCCTCTACTGTACAGCACCAGCACCACACACACACACACACACACACACACAAGTCCTGGTTTCAGATCCGATCCTGCGCTGTACACACACACTGGTGGATATTGCTTTAGGGAATTAGATATTCCTGATCATTTTGTTTGGAAGTTTAATTTCTTTAATAATGTGAGACTTAAGGTTGTAATGAGTCTGAGTGTGTTCTGTGTCTTGAGTGTGTTTGACTGATTAAACTCACGAATGACGACAGTGAATCGGTTCACACTCTTTTTTCCTCATCTAAGACGTGTCTCGTCTGAAGGGAAGTGTGTGTGTGTGTGTGTGTGTGTGTGTGTGTGAATGAAGTCATGCTCACGGCAGTAATGAGGGTTTGTTAAAGGGAAGTGTGTGT
Source organism: Rhinichthys klamathensis goyatoka (assembly GCF_029890125.1). Lineage (NCBI taxonomy): Eukaryota > Metazoa > Chordata > Actinopteri > Cypriniformes > Leuciscidae > Rhinichthys > Rhinichthys klamathensis. The sequence continues at coordinate 602,091 of NW_026606985.1, read as the reverse complement.
TTCGAGTCACTTTGTGTCGTGTGAGATGATAACCACACACCACTGACGAGATCATATAAAAGCATCATTTATTAAAAGTCGACTGATATTCAGATAGATGTCGAACATGTTCATGTTGCTCGTGTGAAACAGCAGAAATGAGGAAAATCATAAAACAAGATTCATGTTTCAAAACCAGACAATGCAATAAAACACTGTAGATTGTGCCTGGAAATGAACAACATTATTAAACTCGGATTCATTCAATATTTAGTTTTATGATCAATGCGTGAATTACCTTCTCTACGGAATCATTAAAAAGTCAAAATTATAAGATAAAAGTGGAAATTCTGACATAAAAAGGAAAAATTGGGATAATTGTGAGATGAGAAGTTGAAATTGCAACAAAAAAAATTAAATTATGAGATTAAAAAGTAAAAGTTAAGGCAATATAAGTGATAATTACTACATTTTATATCATAACTAGAACATAAAACGTCACAATTATGAGATAAAAGTTGAAATTATGGCAATATAAGTGATAATTGGGACAAAAAGTGATAATTTCAACATTTTATATCATAACTAGAACATAAAACGTCACAATTATGAGATAAAAGTTGAAATTATGGCATAAAGAGTCTGAAGTATAACAAAAAGTCAAAATGATAAGACGAAGTATAAATTATAAGATGAAAAGTTGAAACTGTGACAAAAATAAATAAAAATATGAGATTAAAAAGTTACAATTATGGCTATATAAGTGATAATTAGGACATACAAAATCAGAATTTTGAGATAAAAGTCATAGGAGATAAAAATCAAAATTATGTCAAATCTAAATTATAAAATGTATAGTTGAGATTGTGACACGATTAAAAAGTCAAAACTTTAGCATTTTGCCAATATTAGTGATCATTAGGACATGCAAAGTAACAATTTTGACATTTTATATCATAACTAGGACAGAAAAATCAAAACTGAGATAAAAATGAAATTATGGCATAAAAAAGCGAAAATGTTACAATTATTACACTAAGTCATAATTATGAGATAAATCAGAATTATTAGATAAATCTAAATTAGGTGACACGATTAAAAAGTCAGAATTATAGCAATATTAGTGATCATTAGGACATTCAAATTGATCATTTCAACATTTTATATCATAACTAGGGCAAACAAAATTCTAAACTATGAGATAAAAGTTTAAATTACGGCATAAAAATGTTCAAATTATAACACTAAGTCATAATTATGAGATGAAAAGTTGAAATTGTGCCACGATAAAAAAGTCAAAAGTATGGCAATATTAGTGATAATCAGGACATACAGTTTCTATATCAGAACTAGGACTTAAAACGTCAAAATAATGGGATAAAAGCTGACATAATGACGTACAGTTGTGATTTAGCGAAGCATGATTGTTTTTCTACCGTGTTTCCAGTCTCGTCAGCTGATGTCTGTGAACGAGTCACTTCTTCTCGCTCTGTGGCGTTTTCCCGATGGACTCGCTGTTCTCGCAGCGCTGCTCCGCCTCGGGCCGCCGGACCCACCGCGCGCACCGCTCCAGGATCCGGCCGATCCTGCGCCGTAGCTTCCCGTGTCCCAGCACCACCACCAGCGGACTGAAGCCCACGAACAGCGAGGCGGAGAAGTGCGCGATGGTTAGCAGCGCCTCCGAGGCTTTCCCGCCGTTGTGGTTATAGTAGGTGACGGCGGCGACTTGCAGAACCCAGCAGATCACGAATAACGCCACTAGCGCCATGATCACGTGACCCGCCTTCCGCTCGCTGGACACGTGAGGCTCCGCCGCGCCGCCGCCGGACACCGCCCGGATGTGCTTAGCGAGCGCGTGCAGCGTAGCGAGATTCGTTCCCAGCATTAGAATGAGCGGCAGCACTTCGTTTAGCGCTAGCGACGTGGAGGCGAAAGCATATCCGTGGCGCTCGCTAGGAAACTTCCACACGCAGCCCAGCAGGGGGCGCGTCGTACAGCTAATCACCATTATCTCCACTGTAGCGTTCCCGCGCGCGTCTGTGGTGTAGACTAGCGCCGGCAGGGAGAACAGCAGGTTAGCGAGCCACACGGCGGACAGGAGCGCCCACACGC
>NW_026606985.1:570000-592500 GCF_029890125.1 Rhinichthys klamathensis goyatoka | reverse complement strand
AAAAAGTCAGAGTTGTTGTGAGATAAAAAGTTGCAATTATCTTTTAAATCATTCCATGGCGAAAACAAGCTTCCATATGCTTAATTATGCTCTTTATGTATGGTGATGATTCAACATTTTGACAAGTTTTACTGCTGATGAACACTAGATGGCGTCAGATACAGAGAATAAGGAGAAAAACTATAAACTATCATTAAATACACAAACTGTGCTCGTGAGGTTTTCTCACACAGAAGTACAGAATCTTTCTTATAATTAATCACAACAACCAGTCACGTGTTAGGGTGGGTTTATTTATTTTTTATGAACACGTGATGGCCCGCCTGTTGAAACCTGCTATCATATTTTCACGTATTTTCAGTAGAACAATGAAATGCAAAATTCATGGAACACACAACAAATCAAACCATCAGTTGTTTATTTGCTTCTTCTACTCCAACATCTTTGTGCTTAAAAACCTGAAATAACCCTTCATGTATAAAAACAACATTAGTGCACTGCAGATTCATTAAACATTCTTTAAAAAAAAATCAGTAGATATTTCCTAACGCGTTGGTTAATTTAATTTATTATAATGATTAATATAGAGCATATTTCTAAAAGTATACGTATTTTTTTAGAATCGTTGATGATTTTTTATTATTAACAAGCATAGACCAATGACATACACAAAAGAAGCCTACACATAAAGGGGAGAAAACAAAAAACAACAAAAACAGAGGGAAAAAACAGCAAACCATATAGATGTATATAATACTGAATATGATATTCCAGTGTAATAATATTGATTATATTTTTCTGATGATGTTGTGGGGGAGAAAAGATATAAATTCACTGAGTGATTAATAGATATCGAGACAAAGAAATCGTCTGGTTTCTGACAGATAAAGTGAGAATGAACGAAAGAGGAAGTATGCTAATTACCACAGTGATTAACCGCGCGAGCACAGACACATGCGCGCTCTCGTCCGGCGGCTGCAGCGGAAGGTTTTCTCTGAGGTAATCTTTAAATCTCCATCTTTATTTACAACAAATCCTTATCAGTCTGCTTAATAATAATGTTAGTCGATGTTGTTTTGTTTGTCTTGTATTCAGAGATTCAGCCGTTAGTGTTTTGTTTGTTTTTTAGCGACGCACGAGTCAGTGTTTGGCGGTTAATTCTGTGTTGTTTTTTTTTTTTCAGGCGCGCGCACCGGTGTGATGGCGACCGCACGTCTCCGGTATTCTCCGCATCTGTCCATCGATTGTGAATAAATAAGCGATATAAATCAGACATGGCAGGCCATCAGGGATCAGTGTTCCTCCGCTACTCCTTCCCGGTTCTGCTGCTTCTAAGCAGAGCTTTACCGAACCGGACCAGCAGCATCCGTGATGCCCAATACAGTAATAATGACACCAATAAAGACTCCAAGCGGATACCAAAGCTACAGGACAACAGCACTACTGTAAGATGGTGGCGTGTTTTGGGTGAAGTGGGGCCGCTGTGTGCATACCGCATTCTTGAGGAAGGTGACCCGGGGCGTTTGTGTTTCCGGTATACGCGACCGGACTTCCGGTGCACCGGCGCTACCTGTCGACAGGTGAGCTCACCTGACCGGCAGCTAACGGCGAATATCCTGTCCAACGGAAGTGTGTTCGTTCAGTGGACGGCTCAGGCTAGCCCCGCTCACGGGCCTGCGGGCGGCTTCCGGCTCAGTTGCTGGTGGAACGGCAGCTACACGCAGTTCGAATGCGCCGGCGTGCATTTAGGCAGCAGCTGCCGCGATTATTTACTCACCGAGCTGCACGCTAACGTGCCGTATCGCCTCTGCGTGCGGCCCTACGCCCTCGACCGGGCCGAAGCCTGCGTGGAGTTCAGCCTCGAGCCCAGCGGGATGCAGGACATCGTTATCGCCATGACAACAGTGGGCGGAGCCATCTGTGTGATGCTGGTCATCATTTGCCTGCTGGTGGCGTACATCACCGAAAATATCATGAACCCGACGGCACAGCACACGCTCACGGCGCAGCACTCGCACAGATCGCACCTGCACACACACCTGTGAAGAGAAACATCGTTATCGTCGTCGCGCAAACACACACCTTACAGCTCAGGATCGGAAACGAAGTGCAGAATTCATGTAGAAAGAGACGCAGTTCCACAGAGCTCTACTTACACACAGGCTGTGTTCGGAATGGAGGACTTACCTACTATTGACTGAGTAATGTGCGGTATACACCGCTAACTGTGTACGTTTATTCTTAAATAGTACGCAATAGTACACCGTCCACCCAGCTAATAAATTTATGTCCAAAAAAAGGTTGTGGGAACAGTGATCTGCAACGTTTCTAATGTGTTAAAAGGTTACGATAATGTAAGTATAATAACGTTTACTTGTAAAATTCGTTAACATTAAGCAAATATCAAAAATATCATAACGATGTTCCAAAAATGTCATTCTAAGGATGTTTTCTCTCAACGTTATGAGAACGTTCATCAAGTACAAATATCATAACGATGTTCCTAAAATATCATTATCGGAACGTTTTCTCTCAGCGCTATGAGAATGTTCATCAAGTAAAAACAACAACATCAACATAAAAAAAAAACTAAGAACGTTGTACTTCAACATGTACGTAACCTTCACCAAACGTTATTTTGCATGTTTTAGTGTAATTTAAAAATTTGCCAGTTCAATCAAATAATGAGTTGAGAAAGAAATGTTAAAGTTCACAACTCAAATTGTGCGGTGAAGTCAAACGCAGTGCATTTTGGGTTAGAAATAATGCTGTTCCGAACATAGCCACACTATACGACAAGCTTTTTTCCTGTGTTTATGTGTGTTTTCATCTATAGTCTCGTTTAATAATCGCGTTTACCAAAAAACTGTGCACTCACTGATATTTAGACGGATAGCTATCAATATTTGTTTTAGAAATGCAAGTCAATAAGTGGGTAACTGCATATGATGGCTTTGTGTGCGGTAATAATGAAGTTTAAGTGATTGACTGTAGTGGAAGAAAAGCTGTAGTTTTGTACTCTAATGTTCCCAATAATAATTTACAGTATGCCTTAACTTTACACAACTCTTTAATTCTGAGTTAGTGATGTGAGTTTGTAATGTTCACGAAACAAGGACTGGCTGAACAGCCGTTTCAATACTGTGCTTTCTCTCTGTAATACAAAACTTTTGTGTCAATAAATGAGGGGTGAATTTAATAAACAGTTTTATTGTTTTTTTTAATTTCCCAAAATAAACAAACTGATATACACAAATTACACTGTCATTATCCACTTGCAAAAGGAAGTTTTGAAAAATGAAGAAATTTCTGTTTAGAGAAACCTTAAACCATGTTAGTTTTGGAACAGCTCTCTCACAGTGAGATTCTGGTGTGACGTCTATGATTTATCAAATGTTGTGTGAATCCTAACTTTAAATTTATATATAGAAATGTAAATTTTGGTTTTCATGAATGTGAAAATAAAAGTGATATTTATTTTATAAACCTTATTTTTCTGTTAGCTAAATGTCACATTCACAAATGTAAATTTTCTAAATGCAATCCTCCTTTTTAAAAATGTACACTTGAAATGAAAATGTATTTTGATTCTATTGAGTTCTCTAAAAACTAAAAACGCTGGCTGTGTTTAAGGACTTGGCCTGGAGTATTGCGTTATGTTATGACAATGACGATAATTGTTGTTAATGTTTTTTTTCTTTCTTCATTTCTTCAAGTATTTAATAAAAATAAAAAATAAAATACTATTTTTGTTTTTGGGGAAAAAAGACCTGAAAGGAGCGTTTTCGTGTCCGCGAGATATTCGTCATCTCATTTTGATAGAGACAGAGCGACGCGTCATAATCTGAAGCCACGCCCACCGGGAAAACAATCCAACCGTCTCCATTGACTTTGCATTGCGAAACTGCATCCTTGTCATTTCTGACTTATAACAAAAAAACAAAACAATGTCTAAAAGCTGCTATGACTAGGTGTACAGCAAACAAGCTAAAAAAAAAACAGAAATAAGTTTTCATAAGCTGTCGATCCCAAAAAACGAGCGTTTAAGGACACAAAAGTGGAGACCGGCTGGAACGGTAAACTGTGGGATCCTGACACTCAGTATGCACTAAAAATACACTACGTGTGCAGTAAACATAGTCACTGGTAAGTCAAATAATATCCAAATGTCAGTTTTTTATATTTCTGTAAACTAGCCTATCCTGTCGCCGAGTTAGTTCTCAGTAACATGACACGTTGAGCTCTGTCTCACTGCTGTATTCAGTTTTGACCCTTGAAGGGTTAATTCATCCAAAAATGTAAATTCTGTCATTAATTACTTGCCCTCATGTCGTTCACAGTCTATGCTTTCAAGCCTCAGAAATCCATGACCCCAGAGATTTAACCCCATTTTAATGAAGTGACGTGGGAGTTTTTTCCACTTTGTATCCTTAAACGCTATAAAAACTTATATCTGGGTTGTTTAACTTGTTTGCTGGACACCTTGTCACAAAGCAGCTTTTAGACATTGTTTTGTTTATTGTTATAGGAGGCAGCTTCACACAATACAGAGTCAATGGAGACGTTTGGATTGGTCCCCCCCCCCCCCCCCCCCCCTCCAATGGGCGTGGCCTAAATGCGCCCTGTCTCTATTGGCTTTCGTGAGGCTCCGCCCACTTCCCCTCCCCCTATTGTGACGCATGCCTGACAGCTGCGCAGCTCCTCCGCCATTTTCTTCCCCTCAGTGGACCCGAGTAGAGCTGTCGAACCGAGCTCTCGTTCCGAAGCGTTCCCCTCAAACCCGTTATACTCTCACCGGGCTTTAGATCGCGATGCCGGCCCACCCGTTGCGTGTCGCGGTCGTGTGCTCCAGCAACCAGAACCGCAGCATGGAAGCGCACAACATCCTGAGGTAACAACGAGAAAAAACCAGCCGAACCCAGCCGAACTTGAGCCGGTTTCTTCATTATTTTGTCATTTTGTATTTTCACACGGTCCAAAAGCGGATCGGAATCGAACCGGGCCAGTCAGATCGCGAGAAACGAACCGAGGGGGCTCGAGAGGATCATTACATAAACATATTTCACATTTACGCTAGTTTTTTTTTTTTTTTTTTTTTTTTTACAGAAAGAAACGCGTCGAGCAACACGGAAGCAGATGAAGATCGTCTAAAAGAGTACAATTAAAAAAAAACGTTAAAACATAACGTTCTATAATAAAGTAGTCAGACCAACTAAATTATATAAGACTTAATTTTTATATTTGTAATAATGGTTCCCTCACAAAAACGCAGTACCCTGGTGGTACATCAGATTGTAATACCATGGTACTACTGATCCATTTCCACATTTATATACCATGGTAATTTGTGGTATTTCAAATAATAATAACACAGTACATGTCCTAAATCAATGCTAGCTTTTTGTTAGCCAGATAAAATTAGATAAATCTCAGGTGAGTAGTGCTATATTCAGGGGCTGGTTGTAAACGGCTTAAGACTAATTAAAAAAACAAAACCTAGTCATCTAAATTTATTCAAGACTGGTCATAATTTTTTTTAAGTCAGTTACTTAAGGGTAGATTTCCTATTCAAATTAGACCAAAGACGAATTAGCGACACGATCTAGGCTAGTTGACGCTAGGTTTATCCAGGTGAGGTAAGTCTCCTCCGTTTGAACAGGTGTTCTCACGTGTGTGTGTGTGTGTGTGTGTGTGTGTGCTGTTCTGCTCTCCTGTGGTTTCTCACTGTCTCTCTGTTATTCCTACAGCAAGCGAGGGTTCGATGTGCGCTCCTTCGGCACAGGAACCCACGTGAAACTCCCGGGACCCGCTCCGGACAAACCCAACATTTATGACTTCAAAACCACTTATGAGCAGATGTACAGCGACCTGGTCCGTAAAGACAAGGAACTGTATCCCTAGCACACACACCTGACACACACCTGACAGGAAGATCCATCATCGCAACATTGACCCAGCTTAACATGACTCAGGGTTAAAAGAGTCCACTGTGGGCGCCAGTATAGTTATGATTATTGAACGGCCCTTTATCTTAGGAACTCCAATATAATGCATGGGTTAAAGCGCAAGAACCTCTGTCCTGTTTTAACTGATAAGTGACTTCTCTCCTGAACTCCATGTGAAATATAATCCTCACACTTATCCAGTGACGTGCCTTTGATCAGTCCCTGGGAACCGAACCCGTGACTCTTGAAGGGACATTACAGGTACAGTTCATCATTCACTCGCTCCACAGCTCTGCGTCTGTCCGTCTGTGGAACATTAAAGGGATAGTTCGGCCAAAAATGATATTTAACCCATGCATTACTCGCCCTCAAGCCGTTCGAGATGCATATGTCAATCTTGTTTCAGACGAACACATTTTCAGTTATTTTAGAAAATGTCTTAGACCCTTTAGTGGATATAATGTGAAGCAATGGGGTCCACCTCCTTCAAGTCCCAAAATGTGCATACATCCTTCACAAAAGTAATCCATCCGGCTCCAGGGGGATAAACGAAGGCCTTCTGAGGGTAATCCGTGCGGTTTTGTCGTAAAAATATACATATTTAAAACTTTATAAATGAAAATATCTGACTTCACGACGGTTCCTACGCTACGTCCTTCCTCGTACGCCGACTTCCATTACCCGTGAACGCGCGTCGATCGTTGCCGGAAGTCAAATATTTTCATTTAGAAAGTTTTAAATATGTATATTTTTACGACAAAACCGCACGGATTACCCTCAGAAGGCCTTCGTTTATCCCCCTGGAGCCGGATGGATTACTTTTGTGAAGTATATATGCACATTTTGGGACTTGAAGGAGGTGGACCCCATTGCTTCACATTATATCCACTGAAGGGTCTAAGACATTTTCTAAAATAACTGAAAATGTGTTCGTCTGAAACAAGATTGACATATGCATCTCGAACGGCTTGAGGGTGAGTAATGCATGGGTTAAATATCATTTTTGGCCGAACTATCCCTTTAATACGGTATTCTGAAGAACGCCAATGGGGTCCAAGGTTCCCAACATTCCTCAAAGCATCTCCTTTAGTGTTCTCCAGAAGAAGTGAGTCGCGAGACGTGGAGCGACGCGAGTAAAGCAACACTCTTAAAGGGTTAATTCACCCAGACATGTCAGTTCTGTCATTAATCCCTCATGGCGTTCAGTCTACCATGTGACTCAGTGATTTCACCCCAGTTTGCGCAAAAAAACAATATACCACTTTTTATTTTATTTTTACTAAAAATGAATCTGCCGCTCGTTCACGAGAGCATCATGACCCGTGTGTTGTTGACGCCAGCAGATGATGCGTGAACGTGTGTTTGAGTTATATTTTGTAAATAAAGTGTTTGCACACGCGCCGCTTCATGAACCGAGGCTAAACCACTGGAGTCCGTCTCACGAGGTCTATCTCTAGAGCTTCCTTAGCTTTCAATGGAGGGACAGAAAGCTCTTCAATTTCATCAAAAAGATCTTTAATTTGTGTTCCTAAGAAAGTCTCACGGGTTTAAAACGACACGAGTGATTGACAGAACTGACATGTCTGGGTGAATTAACCCTTTAAGGGTCTTCCTTTACTCGCGTCGCAACGTCTCGGCGACACCCTTCCTTCTGGAGAACACTAAAGGAGAGACTTTGAGGAATGTTGGGAACCACACATTGGACCCCATTGGCGTTCTTCAGAATACCGTGATTTAATGTTCCACAGAAGGACATGGATGATGATATTTGGGTGAACTGTACCTTTAAATCCACCTATTTGTATTGCACACAGGAAAATGCCTCCCAATTCATTGCCAGAGATGGCGCGAGTTCACCTCACACGTGTAGTACAGTGCACGTCCTCTGGGGTCATTACTGGCGCTCTACTCATCATTCACAGTGATGAGCTGGTGGTTCATTGGCTTCACATGAAAGCACACACAGATTTATTCCTCTGGCGTGTCACTGGAAGCTGTTCGATGATCCCGGCGACGTGTTTAAGAACAGATTAAAACTGAACCACAGGATTCACGTGAAGTCGGATAAAATGGCCGAACAAGCTCAAGATTTGCTTTTTTATTTTTTTTGATAAACCATATTTGCAGAAATAAGAATTTTCCTGAAACTGGATTTGCACTAAAAAAATGAGGTATAAAATAACTAGCTAACTAACTGAATAACTATCAGTTTACTTTTATAGTGGATTCTCTAGACTTCAGGAAGAGTAGCAGTGCAAACATAACCTTTTTCTTTTTTTTTGAGCGTTTACATGAATGACGACTTATTTATTTAGTTTTCCTGATATCATTTCTGTTTGAACACCAGTTATGAATGCTTATCTACATTCTGTCCCTCACATTGTTTTATTCACACAATAAAATTAAGTTGATTCCTCCCGTTTTGAAATGAATTTGTTAAGAATAATATGTAAGTGTTTGTACAGTGGCACAGAAGGGATTGCACAGGTTGACCAGCAGATGGCGCTAGTGAGCAAGTGTCCACTGTTTTAACCCTTTGTGAGCAGTTTGATGTGATGTGAGAGTGTTTGTGTCTCTGTTGTGTCTTCCTTGACCGCTGATCCTCCTCAGATACACACAGAATGGCATCTTACACATGTTAGACCGCAACAAGCGCATTAAGTCGCGCCCCGAACGCTTCCAGAGCTGCAAAGACCAGTTTGACCTGGTGATCACCTGTGAGGAGCGCGTGTACGACCAGGTGCTGGAGGGTGAGGAGCACGTCTGCTGTTGAGATACGCACCGGCTCGAGCCGCACAATAACCCCTCGTCTCTTTCAGACCTGAACTCGCGCGAGCAGGAGACCTTCCAGCCGGTGCACGTCATCAACGTGGACATCCAGGACAACCACGAGGAGGCCACGCTGGGAGCCTTCCTCATCTGTGAGCTCTGCCAGTGTGTGAGTAGCGTCCAGGCCGTAACCTGAGCTCGCACAACCATCCTCAATATAACCGTTCACAACACCGCTGTGACCATAACAGCACAGAAGCAATATCGTTGCAATCATCTTCAGAACGTTTTTTTTTAAGCTGATGAACAATAAAAACATTGACAGCCAATCAGAGTCCATCCTGCTTTAAAGAGCTCGAGCGGTTAGAGCGGCAGACGACAAAACTGCAGCGCTTATAATAAACGGTGATATCCCTCAGTGTGGACGCTGATATAGTTATCGTTACAGTTATCGTCCGCTGGTGTGAACACTAATATAGTTATCGTTATAGTTATCGTCCGCTGGTGTGAACACTAATATAGTTATCGTTACAGTTATCGTCCGCTGGTGTGAACACTAATATAGTTATCGTTATAGTTATGGTCCGCTGGTGTGAACACTAATATAGTTATCGTTACAGTTATGGTCCGCTGGTGTGAACACTAATATAGTTATCGTTACAGTTATCGTCCGCTGGTGTGAACACTAATATAGTTATCGTTATAGTTATGGTCCGCTGGTGTGGACACTAATATAGTTATCGTTACAGTTATCGTCCGCTGGTGTGAACACTAATATAGTTATCGTTATAGTTATCGTCCGCTGGTGTGAACACTAATATAGTTATCGCTATAGTTATCGTCCGCTGGTGTGAACACTAATATAGTTATCGTTATAGTTATCGTCCGCTGGTGTGAACACTAATATAATCGCTATAGTTATCGTCCACTAGTGTGAACACTAATATAGTTATCGTTATAGTTATCGTCCGCTGGTGTGAACACTTATATAGTTATCGTTATAGTTATCGTCCGCTGGTGTAAACACTAATATAGTTATCGCTATAGTTATCGTCCGCTGGTATGAACACTAATATAGTTATCGCTATAGTTATCGTCCGCTGGTGTGAACACTAATATAGTTATCGTTATAGTTATCGTCCGCTGGTGTGAACACTAATATAGTTATCGCTATAGTTATCGTCCACTGGTGTGAACACTAATATAGTTATCGTTATAGTTATCGTCCGCTGGTGTGAACACTAATATAGTTATCGTTATAGTTATCGTCCACTGGTGTGAACATTAATATAGTTATCGTTATACTTATCCGCTGGTGTGAACGCTAATATAGTTATCGCTATAGTTATCGTCCGCTAGTGTGAACACTAATATAGTTATCGTTATAGTTATCGTCCGCTGGTGTGAACACTGAGATCGCACACATGCGTTCAGCTCGTATGCTAATGTTGGTGCGTTCAGCTCGTATGCTAATGTTGGTGCGTTCAGCTTGTATGCTAATGTCGAATAACCCCGTGTCTCCTGTGTCAGATCCAGCACACCGACGACATGGAGAACGAGATCGACGAGCTTCTGCAGGAGTTCGAGGACAAGAGCCACCGGCCGTTCCTGCACACCGTCTGCTTCTACTGACCGCTCGCGGAGATCGGCCTCGCTCGTCTGTTTACCGCCAACACACACCTCAGTCCTGACCGAGAGCAGCACACACATGCGCCAGCCGGGAGTGTGTGCCTGCGCTGGAACGGACACCGCATCGGATCACGTTTAAAGATGTTTATTTAGAGGATGTAACGTTTAATAACTCTGGCCGACGGGACGTGATATACTTTGAGTTTCTCATGAATTTCTTTCCTCGTTATTTAAACATGGGATTTGATACCTATATTGAGTATATTTTGTTTGTTTTTTTCTTTAATTTTGTAAATGAAAGGATGATTGTGTAATCGTACCTGAAGCAGCCCAGAGTGCCTGAAATGATTCTTGTAAATATTGCGCTATGAATGAATGAATAAAGCGTTGATGAATCTCAGAGTTTGTGTCTCCAGGAAAGCGATATCAGTGTTAAACATGTCTTAGCCATAAACAACATTTCAGTTCTTAGCATGTTGAAGTTTTCAAAAATGAGTATTTTGATCCACCACATCTCCTCTGTTCCCAAGCATTTCCATGATAATACAACATGTACTAAAATGATGGCCAGTATTTAATGTTCACAATCATTAATATGTTTACAGTTGCTAAATTCATATAGTTCTTTGTATGTGTGATAGTTTATTCCCTGTTGTTATTCATTCAGGCAGTAAGTCATTCGTCTATTGTAAGGACCCGACGGTGCTTAGGACCCTGATGCTGACGCGATTTAGTGGGAAGTACGAGCGCTATTGTTATTATAAGCGCAGAGCGGACCTGACGCGATGATAACACCAGTTCATCCGCGATTTAATAATGACTAATCACATGTGTGCGTGCATCAAAGAGTAAGTTAATCTTGCATCATTATACCGTGTTTTTACACTGTGAGAGTGCGTAAATTTGTCGTTAAAGATGTGATTATCACATAGGCTATGCAGTAGCACACGTGTCTGTAAGCTAATCATATTGTACGATCGCTGAATAGACAAATTTCCAGTGTTAATGTCATACGAAATACGTATTGTATTCATTTGCATATTGATGTTTATCATTGTGTATATTTATACTTTCTTTATTGTTGTTTCTCTTTCTAGAACCACACTTAATTAAATTATGTTCATGTTTGAAATGGGTGGTCTGTGAGTGGTGTGTGCATCTGGCTCCTCCTAAACGGACATCCTTTATTGTTCTGATCGGACAATCTTTGGTGGTTGCCACCGGGTATTAATTAGCCCTAAGAGCATAATAATTCTTTAATTCTTTATATGGTCCTTCGAGCCGCATAATTAATTCTTTAATTCTTTATATGGTCCTTCGAGCCGGATTGGGCAACTTCTGAATTAACATAATGTCCATACATAGTGAGGAGAATAGTGATGCTACAGTTCGCTCCCGTCGCCGAACGCAAATGCCAAAGTACCTCGACGACTATGAGGTGAATTATGTGCCAGAGCACCGATCATCGCACACACCCCCAGACCACTCCAACGAAGGAGAACAGCTAATAGGGGCTACAGGAGGTCCATTACAACCTCGCAACACACTTGTTACTGACATTGATCATGTTTCTGCCAACGAGGGAAATCCACACTTCTCTCCTGAAGTACTGCAGATGCGGCTGAAGGATCTGGACGAGGGAAATCCACACTTCTCTGCTGAAGTACTGCAGATGCGGCTGAAGGATCTGGAAGAGGAGAACCGTAAACTCAGACATGACCTCAGAGAGCACTCCGCAGCTCACTCTCCAAGACCAGTGTCTCCATCTCAACTATTTCTTTTGCCCAGACATTCAACATGTAATAGGGAGGAACGAGTCTCTACTTCACTGTCACGCTCCAGAGTAACGTCAACAAGAGATCAAAGAGATCAACGTTATGAGAGAGATAAGTCAGTGAAACACAGTGAGGATAAGTTGCACTCAGAACGTCAACAGGACAGAATAGATGAGATTATCCACAAGCTGCAGAGGATGAAGGCGAGTTCCAATCCATCCAGACCGTCTTCGCCATCGCCAGAACGCGCATCAACAGCCCAGAGGGCTGAGCGTGCTGACGAACACTATTACAGCCCCTCCAGGCAACAGAGAACATTCGTGTCTTATCGTCCCTCATTGCCACACAGTCAAGAGAACACTTATCGTGGTCCAACCCCTACCATTCCTAACTTCACTAAAGAGGATCCACGGGAGTTCGCCAGGTTGAAGGTAGCTCTTGACAATCTCCTGCCCGCCGACGCTACAGAGCGCTTTAAGTTCCAGATATTGATGGACCACTTGAAGCTTGAGGAAGCATTGCTCATTGCTGACTCTTACAGTAACAGCAGGTACCCTTACAGTCATACCATGCAGGCTCTAACAGAACTCTATGGACAACCCCATCAACTTGCACTTCAACGCATTGCTGTCCTGATGGATGGACCCAGCATAAGAAGTGGTGATACCAGAGCATTTAGGCTTTTCGCACTAAAGGTACGGGCCCTGGTTGGAATGCTGGATCAGTTGGGAAGTCCTGGACATACAGAACTGACTTGTGGGTCTCATGTTACCCGACTCCTCGCTAAATTACCTCACGATCTCCGAGCAAACTTTAAGAGGTATGTCAATCCACTCAAGACACCTATCCCTACTTTGTTTGAGTTTGCAGAATGGTTGGAGTATGAGATGAGGGTGCAAGAGGACGGTACCCAGTTCAGTGTTGACGTAGGCAGAGAGAGGCAGAGTTTCCGCAAAGACCAGCAAAGAGTACCCAAAGTATTTAACAAGTCTACTGCCATCTTCCATGGAAGCGAGCAAAAGCCAGTTGCCAAAGATGAATCGATTCACAGAAATGCAGTTCATGAGGTGAGATCACAAGAGAAACCAAAGAAATACTGCCCCTTTTGTAATACAACTCAGCACTATCTCAATCAGTGTTCAAACTTCAAGCTGCTGTCCAAAGAGCAGATTGTGACCTGGATCAGGTCCAATTGTAGATGTTGGAAATGTGGGCGCGATCACCAAACAGGTCAGTGTACTCTTAAGGCGAAATGCAAGAAGTGTCAAAGGAGACATCTAGAAGTTCTGCATGAGGTTAATAGCGAAATGAGTGCTACTGCTACCAAAGGAAATGCGGAGATCACAAAGTCTACCAGCACCACAATAGAAACTTTGTACGTCGATCGACCAACTGGCAGTAAAGTGTTACTGAAATTGTGCAGAGTTATCATACGCAATGGAGACTTTTCACTCGATACATATGCATTGCTAGACGATGGTTCAGAGCGCACTATACTTCTCCATGAGGCAGCTCAGCAACTCCACCTTCACGGTAAGCCTGAAGACCTCTCTCTTCGTACAGTGCGTCAAGATATCCGCATCATCCGTGGCTCCACAGTATCATTCTCAGTGAGTCCTGTCACACAACCAGATCACAACTTTGCAATCAAAAGAGCCTTTACAGCTGAGGAGCTTGGACTAGCACCTCATTCTTACCCAATTGAAACGCTCCAAAGGAGATATCACCATCTCAGAGGCCTACCTCTGCAGTCAAGCGACCATGCCAGGCCATTACTGCTCATTGGGTCAGATTACCCACAACTGATCACCCCTGTTGAGCCAGTTCGATTGGGACCCCCAGGAGGTCCAGCAGCTGTGAAAACTCGTTTGGGATGGACACTCCAAGGTCCATCAAAGTTCCTCGAACATATCCCCCACACACAACAGTGCCTGTTCACATCAGTAAGCCTTTCGCCTAATGATTTATTCAGTCAAGTTGAGAGGTTGTGGCAGATGGACATCTTGCCCTACCGAAATGAACGGCTTGTTATAAGGTCAAAATGTGATGCAGAAGCTATGTGCATGCTGGAGGAGAAAACAACAAGGGTTGAAGTTGAAGGTGTGCAAAGATACGCTACCCCTCTCCTGTGGAAAACCAGTCTTTCACCTCTAACTGCTCCAAAGGAAGCAGTACTGCCTCAGTTGCGAAGGACTGAAAATCAGCTGGCAAAGAGCTCTGAGAAATCCCAAGTGTACAAGTCTGAAATAAACAAGCTGCTAGAAGCAGGCTATGTGAAAAAAATTCCCCAATCCACAGCTGTACAGACTCAAGGGTGGTACATTCCACACCACATGGTCCACCACAACGGAAAGAACAGGATTGTATTCAATTGTTCATTCAAATTCCAAGGCCTGAGCCTGAATGAATATCTCCTTCCTGGGCCAACTCTGGGTGCGACCTTGCTGGGAGTACTTCTCCGTTTCCGAGAGTATGCAGTAGCCATTAGCAGCGATATAAAGGGGATGTTTCATCAGGTGCGCCTCCTGTCAGAAGACCAAGCATTCTTGCGATTCCTGTGGCGAGACCTGAACACATCTATCCCACCTGATGTTTACCAATGGTCAGTGTTACCCTTTGGCACCACGTGCAGCCCATGCTGTGCAACCTTTGCTCTCCGGAAACATGTTGCCGATCACAGCCATCCAGACAGTGAGGTACGAGCATCAATAGAGCAATGTTTCTATGTTGACAATTGGTTGCAAAGTG
The DNA here is from genome assembly GCF_029890125.1 of Rhinichthys klamathensis goyatoka. NCBI lineage: Eukaryota > Metazoa > Chordata > Actinopteri > Cypriniformes > Leuciscidae > Rhinichthys > Rhinichthys klamathensis. The sequence goes on along the minus strand of NW_026606985.1, from coordinate 577,634 downwards.
TCCCCTCTCTTGAGACTGCTAGGAAATTAGTGGATGACATGCGACATCTGCTGGCTGATGGTGGATTTGAACTGCGCCAATGGGCTAGTAACACTCCCCAACTCCTGCAACACCTACCGCAGCAAATCAGGTCAGAGAACCATGAGCTTTGGTTTAGTTCAGACAGGGCAGACCCTCAGGAGCGTACATTGGGACTTAGGTGGCAGTGCAGATCTGACACACTTGGTTATAAACATGGCCATGTCGTAAAAACTGAGCCCACTATGCGATACATATATAGCATCCTTTCTAGTCAGTATGATCCATTGGGATTCATCACCCCATTTACTACTAGAGCTAAGATAATAGTCCAGAGGCTCTGGGATAAAAAAAGAGAATGGGATGACCCTGAACTGCCCACAGACCTCAGAAATGCATGGCTCACATGGGAAGACGAGCTTCCGCAACTTTCCAGTGTCACAATGCCTAGATGCTACACTTCAAAGGTAGATCCCTTGACCAGCTCCAGAAGTGTGCACACATTCTGCGACGCCTCCGAGCGTGCGTACGGCGCTGTAGCCTATCTCTGTACTGAAGATAACAAAGGGCAAATAGAGGTGTCATTCTTGGCAGCTAGATCACGAGTAGCTCCAAAGAAGCAGCAAACAATTCCTCGACTTGAGCTATGTGCTGCTCTAACTGGAGCACAACTGGCAGCAGTTCTGAAAAAGGAGCTCACACTAAACATCAGCAGTTTCAAATACTGGACCGATTCTACGACCGTCCTTAACTGGCTGCAATCAGACTCATGTCACTTCAAAGTGTTTGTAGGAACCAGAGTTGCAGAGATTCAAGAGTTAACTGATTCACAATCATGGTCCTATGTGCATTCACAAGACAACCCTGCTGACGACATTACTCGTGGCCTGTCACTGGCTCAGCTAGCCACACCTACCCGCTGGAAGAATGGCCCAGAATTTCTTCAGAAGCCTCCGTCGTCTTGGCCCAAATTGCCCAACCTAAAGCCAGCCGACACCTCAAAAGAACTGCGTAAACCAATATCCTTCCACCTTCTTAGAACTCAAAATGAACAGAATGCAGTCAATGCATCTCAATATGACAACTTCCAAGAGCTTATTGATGCAACAGCCAGATCCCTTCACGGGGCGGCCTGTCCTACAGACAGTGTTAATGCTGCCACGTATAAGGAAGCCGAGCTCAGAGTCATCCAAAAGTCTCAAATGGAGAGTTTTCCTGACGAATATGCTCAGCTTCAAGCAGGGAAACTCATCTCCTCAAACAGTCGTCTAAAGACATTAGCTCCTGAATTTGATTCTGACATGCAGCTGATTAGAGTGGGTGGACGACTCCGAAGGTGTCACCTGCTGAGCCCTGACATTCTCCACCCAATTGTACTAGACCCAGTTCATCCAATGACTAAGTTACTAATTCAGCAGTACGATGCACAGCTCCATCACCCTGGTACTGAACGAGTCTTTGCTGAAATCAGAAGACGCTTCTGGATCTTGAGAGGTCGTCAAGCTGTTCGATCAATCCAGCATCATTGTGCTGAATGTCAAAGGTGGCGTGGCAAGCCCAATAGCCCTAAAATGGCTGACTTACCCCCTTCCAGCTTAAGACTCTTCCAGCCAGCCTTTTACTCCACAGGCATGGACTGTTTTGGCCCATTTACCATCAAAATTGGGCGACGGAATGAAAAACGCTGGGGTATTATTTATAAATGTTTGACCACAAGGGCAGTGTACATCGATCTTCTCTCTCAAGCTGACACAGACTCTTTTCTCATGTCTCTACGTCGATTCATCGCCCGTAGGGGAAAACCTCATGAGTTGCGCTCTGATCAGGGTACAAATTTCAAAGGTGGAGATCATGAGCTCAAACAAGCCTTCAACAATATTCACCCTCAATTGCAAAAGGAACTTGCAAAGCAACAGATCAGCTTTCAGTACAATCCACCGAACTCCCCACATTTCGGAGGATCCTGGGAAAGAGAGATCAGATCTGTTAAAGCTGCATTGTACACTACCATTGGTGCTCAAACTGTCACAGAGGAAGTGCTGAGGACTGTCTTAATTGAAATTGAGGGAATTTTAAATTCAAAGCCATTGGGATATGTATCTTCGGATGTAGCTGATCCGGACCCAATAACCCCTAACTCACTCTTAATGGGCCGGCTGGACTCTGCCTTGCCTCAGGTAATTTACCCTGCATCGGAGTTGCTCAGCCGCAAACGCTGGAGACACAGCCAAGTACTGGCAGACCAGTTCTGGAGCTGTTACCTGCGTAACTACCTGCCCGGACTTCAGGCTCGCCAAAAATGGCAACAAGACAAAGACAACCTGATCGTAGGGACAGTAGTCATGATTGCTGATCCACAATTCCCCAGAGCACTCTGGCCTATCGGGACTGTGAAAGCTGTCATTGCTGGAGCCGATAATAGAGTAAGAGCCGCAGAAATTCAGGTCAAAGACAGAACCTACATCAGACCTGTTGTTAGACTGATTAAGCTCCCTCCACTCCCTGAATGAATGGGAGTACTGGCCCGAGATTCAAATCTGCAAACACATTTGGGGGCGGCTGTACTAAAATGATGGCCAGTATTTAATGTTCACAATCATTAATATGTTTACAGTTGCTAAATTCATATAGTTCTTTGTATGTGTGATAGTTTATTCCCTGTTGTTATTCATTCAGGCAGTAAGTCATTCGTCTATTGTAAGGACCCGACGGTGCTTAGGACCCTGATGCTGACGCGATTTAGTGGGAAGTACGAGCGCTATTGTTATTATAAGCGCAGAGCGGACCTGACGCGATGATAACACCAGTTCATCCGCGATTTAATAATGACTAATCACATGTGTGCGTGCATCAAAGAGTAAGTTAATCTTGCATCATTATACCGTGTTTTTACACTGTGAGAGTGCGTAAATTTGTCGTTAAAGATGTGATTATCACATAGGCTATGCAGTAGCACACGTGTCTGTAAGCTAATCATATTGTACGATCGCTGAATAGACAAATTTCCAGTGTTAATGTCATACGAAATACGTATTGTATTCATTTGCATATTGATGTTTATCATTGTGTATATTTATACTTTCTTTATTGTTGTTTCTCTTTCTAGAACCACACTTAATTAAATTATGTTCATGTTTGAAATGGGTGGTCTGTGAGTGGTGTGTGCATCTGGCTCCTCCTAAACGGACATCCTTTATTGTTCTGATCGGACAATCTTTGGTGGTTGCCACCGGGTATTAATTAGCCCTAAGAGCATAATAATTCTTTAATTCTTTATACAACACTTAATAAAGAGGTGATTTGTTTTTCTTTTGTTTTTTTACATGGTTGTAAATATCAGTAAAGATTCACTCTCATGTGTTCAATTATTCTTTTTATTTTAGCCATTATACTCAAGGTTTTTAGTTTGTCCCTCAATTTATGGTTCACCCTTTTCTTTTTGACTACTTTCCCTTTAAACGAAAGTTGGAGAAATTACATGACATCACATAAAGCTGACATCACTTCTTCGGAGGGAAAGTGAGTGTAATCTTTCACATCTGATGTGCTCTTTAACGTCCGCACTGTTACGGGGAAAGTTGGATGAAAACTCCAGTTTAAAGGCCATGCAGTTGTTCATCAGATTACACACGTTCTCTTGTGTTTCGCAGTGGCTGATTCTAGATCAGAGGACCCACCCTGTTATATCTGACTGAACTTATGTTTCTATTCAAAGTTCTTTGGCAAATCTTTTACATATTGTTTCTTATCTAAAACCAGTTCAAACTAAAGGAATGATGTTAACTGGTTATGTGAGTGATAGGAAATCATACATCCATTCTTCATGTCACTTGTCCATTGTTATTATTTTTCCCATTCTGTCATCAGTTTGTCTATCCTGTTAAGCAATTTAGGTTTTTTTTAACAATAATTTCATAAAACCAGCAAAAAACTTTTCTGACAATTACAATTTTCTGGAAGATCAATAAAAAGAAAACAACATTTTAGGCATTTGTATCTGAAAATGAAAAAATATGCGTTAGTGAGAAAGTAAGTACAATTCGTACATAATATTTTCTGATATTTTATTAACTGGTATGCTTTTACACGAGTTGTCTAATATAATGTACACAGCCCATAAATGTCCATCATAAGTATGTGAAACTTGTTCATTTTCCATATAACAGGGTGGACATTTTTTATCCTCCATTTCATTTATTTTGCTTAATAAATGGTTCAATTTATTTACCCGAGCTTTAATGTTGTACATCACCCTATCGTGACTACACAAAAATATCTTTTAAAAACTGAGTTTAATTTTCCACATGATTGTATGATGGCAAAAAGGCACAGGTACGAGCCTTATATCGTGCGTTATTGTTGTTGACACGGGCCTTAAATGTCCAGAATACCATGGTAATACATTAAAAAACAAAGCTGTAATGTCCATGTGGTGTAAAACATGGTGTTACCACGGTATTCTCTTGGGCGTCGCGAGGCTCTGATATTCCAGATGAGCGTGACGCAAGAGTTCCTCATTAAGCTAATGGACTGATCTGAGATCTGATACAGTCCAACTCCAGATCACTTACAGATCCGATCAGCGCGTCGCGATTCTGCTCTCCTGCCCGAGGCGTCGATCGCGCGGCCGACGCGCCGCAGGTGAGACATCTGATGCTCTTCATGACGCGTCGCGAACACACGCGAGGAAGATGATGAAGAGGAAGAGGATGATGATGTGAATCTGAGGAGGATTCGCTGCTGGAATGATCTACGATGATGGTCAATGATATCTCGATCTGTGTTGTTGTTGTTGTTTGCGGAGTGCGATGAAGATGATGTTTATGTCCTGTGATGAAGATGTTCGCGATGTTTGGACTGTGATGAAGAGGATGTTTGCGGTGTGTGGATGAAGATGATGTTTATGGTGGCTGGAGCGGTTCTGGTGCTGGTAAGAAGACCTGTGTGAAGATTCTGCTGAGGAATATTACATAACTCTCTCTCTCACAGTGACTGCAGATCAACTTTATTACTAATTGTATGGTTTTCTGTGGAGAAACGTGTTGAAATGCATTTTTAAACGCTAAGCGCTGGGAAATGGCAGTAGTTTTGGTGTTTTCCAGGCCATCGTGTGTATGTCCGACATGAACGCGCTGCTGGACCGATTTCACAACTTCATCCTACCGCGCATGCGCGGACCCGAGCGCGTGTGTCACTGCACCTGCGGCAGGTAAGAAACACTTTAGTTTTATTCGCTTACTAGAGAGGCCCATAACTAGATACAAGTGAGGGGAATACAGCTTATTATTTAAATATTAAATATCAGTTTTCCGATTTATGTTGAGGCGAGTCACATTTACAGTCGCTCAGCGGAATTTCCCGGGGAAAATCCATTCATTCCAATTGGAATCCGAACGTTCGGGAGTTTGGCGGGAAAAGTTTCCCACGCAGATTTCTCTGTTGTCAGGTCACGTGATTTATGCTGCCTTCACTGCTATAGGAAATTTCCTACTTCCCACTTCTGAAGTCGTGATTACAAGCGTATCGCATTAAAGTTTTGACTTGAGAGGGTGTTCATGTTCCAGTTTTTTTAACAAGGAAACTAGTATTTACGATAATTCTGATGTAGTCGCGCGAAAGCTGCTTACAAATACTTTTACGATTGAGCAGTGCTTCATACATCGTTACGCTATTATTGACTAATAAACCCGTTTTGCCCTTGAAATTTCACTGGATTATCGCTAATGTGAGCGCACTTTCATGCTTGGATCAATTTTCTGTAACAATACAGATGTTACTTTCATTTAAGGGGCGTTTACACAACACCATTTAAAAAAAAAAAAACGGTAAACGTTTTTTTCTGCTTTTTGGTCGTTCATTTACACGAGAATGGGGTTTTGGGGTCCTGAAAACGCAAACTTTTAAAAACAGGATTCAAAGTGCGAGTTTTTGAAAACGTTATCGTCTCGGTGTAAACTATAAAAACACGAATTTATGTAAACGGTGACGTCATTCACATGTTTAGTGTTCAGTTTATAGGCACTAGTGTTTCTTTACAGTGTGACATCGCCATCTACTGGCCTGACAGCAGAATACAGCGATTTTAGTCGTTTCACGGATCCGTGTGACCGAGGATCATTTTGACAATGTTTTCGTCTGTACGAGAAAAACGCTAAGGAAAAACTTTTTCCGTTTTTAGTACATTGTTGTCGTGTAAAGGCGCCCTAATTAAGGGAAAGTGACGCCTTCGTGGTAGTCATGATGGCTATAGGGTTGTTTCTACGCTAGGCAAGATGCTAATTGTTGATTAACTTTTACAAACAAGCGTTTTATTAACAACCCAGAGAACAAGGAATGTTCTCTCAAAGTTATGAACAAACGTTCTTCCAGTAACGTTAATAGAACGTTTGTGCAAAGTTATCTGGTCTTTAATAATGTTCTCAAAATGTTATTTATACATCATTCATGGAGTGTTTTTAACTGACACATTTTAGTTAGAAGTTCATCTAACGTTTTTTAAATGTTACAACTTGTTACCATAATGTTCACATAACCAACAAAAAACATGTTAAAACATTTTTAAAAATAGACTTTCAGGAACATGGATCATGTTCTTGGATCATATTTTTGTAGAAAATGATTGCTGTTTTAGCGCTAAAAGACCTACGATAAAGACCTGTTAGTAGCTTAACTGTAAGTTACTCTATACGGTGAAAAGCTGTAATCTAATGGGACATTTCATACAATTCTACTGTAACATATTGTTAGATGGAAGTGAAACATTCGTCATCTTATAATTTACAGGGGAAAAGTAACTTGACAGTAAAAGTTTTCCATTGAAATAACCTAATGATTAAGTTTGATCCTATAGGTTGTAGGTTATAGGTTATAGGTTGATCCTCTTTGGGGAACCTATAATGGTTCTTCTATGCAGAAACACCCGTTTGCAAGCTCTGAAGGGTTTTTTACGGTGTAGGAGTGTGTTTTTAGTAGAGTTCTCTCCTCCTCGTGCAGGCATCTTGTGGAGCACGTGATCCCGTACGAGGCCTCGGTGTCCCTCGGCTCCTCGGCCGGCAGCAGCGTCAGCAAGCAGGAGCTGGATCTGGTGCTCGGGCTCCTGATGGGCTTCTGCATCAGCTGGATCCTGCTGTGGCTCGACGGAGCGCTTCACTGCGCACTGCGCTTCTGGAGGACCAGCAGAGCCTGCGGTGAGTGTGTGTGAGTGAATGAGTGAGTGTGTGTGTTGTATGGTTGAAGATCGGAGTCACGCCGGTATGGAGACGAGTCTGTTTTGGATCAGTGCCGCATGTTCAGGGATGCGTTGTGGTCGTGTCTAGGCGCAGGTCCTCCATCTTATCTGGATACGGCCCTGATCCGGCTGACTACATCATGTGTTGTGGTCGTGTCTAGGCGCAGGTCCTCCATCTGATCTGGATACGGCCCGGATCCGGCTGACTACATCATGCGTTGTGGTCGTGTCTAGGCGCAGGTCCTCCATCTTATCTGGATACGGCCCGGATCCGGCTGACTACATCATGTGTTGTGGTCGTGTCTAGGCGCAGGTCCTCCATCTGATCTGGATACGGGCCGGATCCGGCTGACTACATCATGTGTTGTGGTCGTGTCTAGGCGCAGGT
>NW_026606985.1:542500-565000 GCF_029890125.1 Rhinichthys klamathensis goyatoka | reverse complement strand
ACACACACCTGAAGGGGTTTATTCAGAGATAACACACACACACCTGTAGGGGTTTATTCTGAGCTAACACACACACACCTGTAGGGGTTTATTCTGAGCTAACACACACACACACCTGTAGGGGTTTATTCTGAGCTAACACACACACACCTGTAGGGGTTTATTCTGAGCTAACACACACACACCTGTAGGGGTTTATTCTGAGCTAACACACACACACACACACACCTGAAGGAGTTTATTCTGAGATCACACACACACACACACACACCTGTAGGGGTTTATTCTGAGCTAACACACACACACCTGTAGGGGTTTATTCTGAGCTAACACACACACACCTGTAGGGGTTTATTCTGAGATAATAACCGGCTGGATGTACATTATCCTGTTATTACACGGCTACTTGCACATCAGTAAATAATTAGACAGGAAATATTGATCTGCATTATCTCTGTAAACGCAGAGCTGCGCGGAGAGAGCGTTTCAGCGGCGAGATCAAACTAGACGGACATTTCAGAGATACGGTTTACAGTCATAACACTTATTACACAGCATTTCAACACATTAATAATTATGGAGATCAGAGATATTGATTTCAGATTAAACTGTTTTAATATCGTACCTGTTTGTATCTCATAATCAACAGTGTACAAAACAATAGTCACAAAATGGCCGCCGCTGCGTTTGAAACGAGAGAGCGAGTCGCGATACTGGACGGCACGATGTTAATAAAGACTGAGTTTTAATATTTGGCTCGACAAAAGCAAAACTTCCATGAAGAAAAACGGTTCCTAGCGAGTATGTAGCGCTGACCCGGCGAGCCTGAGTTTCTGTGTTCTGCTGTTATCTGGGAATAACATACGGTGCGATTGACCAATCAGAATGGAGCATTCCACAGAGCCGTGTGATGATGTTGTTTCAGGGCGGCGGACTGGAAGCTGGACGAGCCGGCGTGGACCGGACGCATGAAGATCACAGCAAAAGGAACCGCAGTCTTCATCAAACTAGAGGACAAAAACACAGGTGAGCACACACACACACACTCTCTCTCACCTGTGTGTCATGTGATCAGGTGAGCTGTTCGCTCAGGCTCCGGTGGATCAGTATCCGGGCAGTGCGGTCGAGGCCGTATACACTCACTCACACACACACTGAAGCACACACACACTCGCACACACTCACACACTCTCACACCTGTGTGTCATGTGATCAGGTGAGCTGTTCGCTCAGGCTCCGGTGGATCAGTATCCGGGCAGTGCGGTCGAGGCCGTATACACTCACACACACACACACTGAAGCACACACACACTCGCACACACTCACACACTCTCACACCTGTGTGTCATGTGATCAGGTGAGCTGTTCGCTCAGGCTCCGGTGGATCAGTATCCGGGCAGTGCAGTCGAGGCCGTATACACTCACACACACACACACTGAAGCACACACACACTCGCACACACTCACACACTCTCACACCTGTGTGTCATGTGATCAGGTGAGCTGTTCGCTCAGGCTCCGGTGGATCAGTATCCGGGCAGTGCAGTCGAGGCCGTATACACTCACACACACACACACTGAAGCACACACACACTCGCACACACTCACACACTCTCACACCTGTGTGTCATGTGATCAGGTGAGCTGTTCGCTCAGGCTCCGGTGGATCAGTATCCGGGCAGTGCAGTCGAGGCCGTCACAGACTCCAGCCGATACTTCGTCGTCAGGATCGAGGATGGAAACGGTGTGTGTGAAAATCATGCATAAATGTGTATATAATGTACATTCTCCCTGTGATGATAAACGAGTGTGTTTTGTGACTCTCAGGGCGTCACGCATTCATCGGCCTCGGTTTCGCCGACCGCGGGGATTCCTTCGATTTCAACGTGGCGCTCCAGGATCATTTCAAGTGAGTTGTTCAGTCTGACCTTTGACCTCTGATGTCACGACCCGTCTCTGATGTCACGATCCGTCTCTGATGTCACGAGTCGTCTCTGATGTCACGAATCGTCTCTGATGTCACGATCCGTCTCTGATGTCACGAGCCGTCTCTGATGTCACGACCCGTCTCTGATGTCACGAGTCGTCTCTGATGTCACGTGCCGTCTCTGATGTCACGACCCGTCTCTGATGTCACGAGGAGTCTGTGATGTCACGATCCGTCTCTGATGTCACGATCCGTCTCTGATGTCACGATCCGTCTCTGATGTCACGAGGAGTCTGTGATGTCACGAGGAGTCTGTGATGTCACGAGGAGTCTGTGATGTCACGAGCCGTCTCTGATGTCACGAGTCGTCTCTGATGTCACGAGTCGTCTCTGATGTCACGAGCCGTCTCTGATGTCACGAGCCGTCTCTGATGTCACGAGGAGTCTCTGCTGATGTCACGAGGAGTCTCTGATGTCACGAGCCGTCTCTGATGTCACGAGCCGTCTCTGATGTCACGAGGAGTCTGTGATGTCACGACCCGTCTGTGATGTCACGACCCGTCTGTGATGTCACGAGCCGTCTCTGATGTCACGAGTCGTCTCTGATGTCACGAGGAGTCTCTGATGTCACGAGTCGTCTCTGATGTCACGAGTCGTCTCTGCTGATGTCACGAGCCGTCTCTGATGTCACGAGGAGTCTCTGATGTCACGAGGAGTCTCTGATGTCACGAGTCGTCTCTGATGTCACGAGTCGTCTCTGCTGATGTCACGAGCCGTCTCTGATGTCACGAGCCGTCTCTGTTGTCACGAGGAGTCTCTGATGTCACGAGTCGTCTCTGCTGATGTCACGAGGAGTCTCTGATGTCACGAGCCGTCTCTGATGTCACGAGGAGTCTCTGATGTCACGAGCCGTCTCTGATGTCACGAGGAGTCTCTGATGTCACGAGTCGTCTCTGATGTCACGAGGAGTCTCTGATGTCACGAGGAGTCTCTGATGTCACGAGCCGTCTCTGATGTCACGAGGAGTCTCTGATGTCACGAGCCGTCTCTGATGTCACGAGGAGTCTCTGATGTCACGAGTCGTCTCTGCTGATGTCACGAGGAGTCTCTGATGTCACGAGCCGTCTCTGATGTCACGAGCCGTCTCTGATGTCACGAGGAGTCTGTGATGTCACGACCCGTCTGTGATGTCACGACCCGTCTGTGATGTCACGAGCCGTCTCTGATGTCACGAGTCGTCTCTGATGTCACGAGGAGTCTCTGATGTCACGAGTCGTCTCTGATGTCACGAGTCGTCTCTGCTGATGTCACGAGCCGTCTCTGATGTCACGAGGAGTCTCTGATGTCACGAGGAGTCTCTGATGTCACGAGTCGTCTCTGATGTCACGAGTCGTCTCTGCTGATGTCACGAGCCGTCTCTGATGTCACGAGCCGTCTCTGTTGTCACGAGGAGTCTCTGATGTCACGAGTCGTCTCTGCTGATGTCACGAGGAGTCTCTGATGTCACGAGCCGTCTCTGATGTCACGAGGAGTCTCTGATGTCACGAGCCGTCTCTGATGTCACGAGGAGTCTCTGATGTCACGAGTCGTCTCTGATGTCACGAGGAGTCTCTGATGTCACGAGGAGTCTCTGATGTCACGAGCCGTCTCTGATGTCACGAGGAGTCTCTGATGTCACGAGTCGTCTCTGCTGATGTCACGAGGAGTCTCTGATGTCACGAGCCGTCTCTGATGTCACGAGCCGTCTCTGATGTCACGAGGAGTCTCTGATGTCACGAGTCGTCTCTGCTGATGTCACGAGCCGTCTCTGATGTCACGAGCCGTCTCTGATGTCACGAGCCATCTCTGATGTCACGAGCCGTCTCTGATGTCACGAGGAGTCTCTGATGTCACGAGTCTCTGATGACATGTCGTCTCTGATGTCACGATCCGTCTCTGATGTCACGAGTCGTCTGTGATGTCACGAGGAGTCTGTGATGTCACGAGCCGTCTCTGATGTCACGAGCCGTCTCTGATGTCACGAGTCGTCTCTGATATCACGAGACGGCTTGTGACATCACAGACTCCTCGTGACATCAGAGACGGATCGTGACATCAGAGACGGATCGTGACATCAGAGACGGGTCGTGACATCAGAGACGGGTCATGACATCAGCAGAGACGACTCGTGACATCAGAGACGACTCGTGACATCAGAGACGGCCCGTGACATAAGAGACGGCCCGTGACATCAGAGACGGCTCGTGACATCAGAGACGGCTCGTGACATCACAGACGGCTCGTGACATCACAGACTCCTCGTGACATCAGAGTCGTCTCTGATGTCACGATCCGTCTCTGATGTCACGAATCGTCTCTGATGTCACGATCCGTCTCTGATGTCACGAGTCGTCTCTGATGTCACGAATCGTCTCTGATGTCACGATCCGTCTCTGATGTCACGAGTCGTCTCTGATGTCACGAGTCGTCTCTGATGTCACGAGTCGTCTGTGATGTCACGAGTCGTCTGTGATGTCACGAGTCGTCTCTGATGTCACGAGTCGTCTCTGATGTCACGAGTCGTCTCTGATGTCACGAGTCGTCTCTGATGTCACGAGTCGTCTCTGATGTCACGAGTCGTCTCTGATGTCACGAGTCGTCTGTGATGTCACGAGTCGTCTCTGATGTCACGAGTCGTCTCTGATGTCACGAGTCGTCTCTGATGTCACGATCCGTCTCTGATGTCACGAGTCGTCTCTGATGTCACGAGTCGTCTCTGATGTCACGAGTCGTCTCTGATGTCACGAGGAGTCTGTGATGTCACGAGCCGTCTCTGATGTCACGAGCCGTCTCTGATGTCACGAGCCGTCTCTGATGTCACGAGCCGTCTCTGATGTCACGAGCCGTCTCTGATGTCACGAGTCGTCTCTGATGTCACGAGTCGTCTGTGATGTCACGAGTCGTCTGTGATGTCACGAGTCGTCTGTGATGTCACGAGTCGTCTGTGATGTCACGAGTCGTCTGTGATGTCACGAGTCGTCTGTGATGTCACGAGTCGTCTCTGATGTCACGAGTCGTCTCTGATGTCACGAGTCGTCTCTGATGTCACGAGTCGTCTCTGATGTCACGAGTCGTCTCTGATGTCACGAGTCGTCTCTGATGTCACGAGTCGTCTCGTCTCTGATGTCACGAGTCGTCTCTGATGTCACGAGTCGTCTCTGTCACGAGTCGTCTCTGATGTCACGAGTCGTCTCTGATGTCACGAGTCGTCTGTGATGTCACGAGTCGTCTCTGATGTCACGAGCCGTCTCTGATGTCACGAGCCGTCTCTGATGTCACGAGTCGTCTCTGATGTCACGAGCCGTCTCTGATGTCACCAGTCGTCTCTGATGTCACGAGTCGTCTCTGATGTCACGAGCCGTCTCTGATGTCACGAGCCGTCTCTGATGTCACGAGTCGTCTCTGATGTCACGAGCCGTCTCTGATGTCACCAGTCGTCTCTGATGTCACGAGCCGTCTCTGATGTCACGAGCCGTCTCTGATGTCACGAGGAGTCTCTGATGTCACGAGCCGTCTCTGATGTCACGAGCCGTCTCTGATGTCACGAGCCGTCTCTGATGTCACGAGGAGTCTCTGATGTCACGAGCCGTCTCTGATGTCACGAGCCGTCTCTGATGTCACGAGGAGTCTCTGATGTCACGAGGAGTCTCTGATGTCACGAGGAGTCTCTGATGTCACGAGGAGTCTCTGATGTCACGAGTCGTCTCTGATGTCACGAGTCGTCTCTGATGTCACGAGTCGTCTGTGATGTCACGAGTCGTCTGTGATGTCACGAGTCGTCTCTGATGTCACGAGTCGTCTCTGATGTCACGAGTCGTCTCTGATGTCACGAGTCGTCTCTGATGTCACGAGTCGTCTCTGATGTCACGAGTCGTCTCTGATGTCACGAGTCGTCTCTGATGTCACGAGTCGTCTCTGATGTCACGAGTCGTCTCTGATGTCACGAGTCGTCTCTGATGTCACGAGTCGTCTCTGATGTCACGATCCGTCTCTGATGTCACGATCCGTCTCTGATGTCACGATCCGTCTCTGATGTCACGAGCCGTCTCTGATGTCACCAGTCGTCTCTGATGTCACGAGCCGTCTCTGATGTCCCGAGCCGTCTCTGATGTCACGAGGAGTCTCTGATGTCACGAGCCGTCTCTGATGTCACGAGGAGTCTCTGATGTCACGAGGAGTCTCTGATGTCACGAGGAGTCTCTGATGTCACGAGCCGTCTCTGATGTCACGACCCGTCTCTGATGTCACGAGGAGTCTCTGATGTCACGATCCGTCTCTGATGTCACGATCCGTCTCTGATGTCACGAGTCGTCTCTGATGTCACGAGTCGTCTGTGATGTCACGAGTCGTCTGTGATGTCACGAGTCGTCTGTGATGTCACGAGTCGTCTGTGATGTCACGAGTCGTCTGTGATGTCACGAGTCGTCTGTGATGTCACGAGTCGTCTCTGATGTCACGAGTCGTCTCTGATGTCACGAGTCGTCTCTGATGTCACGAGTCGTCTCTGATGTCACGAGTCGTCTCTGATGTCACGAGTCGTCTCTGATGTCACGATCCGTCTCTGATGTCACGATCCGTCTCTGATGTCACGATCCGTCTCTGATGTCACGAGCCGTCTCTGATGTCACCAGTCGTCTCTGATGTCACGAGCCGTCTCTGATGTCCCGAGCCGTCTCTGATGTCACGAGCCGTCTCTGATGTCACGAGCCGTCTCTGATGTCACGAGGAGTCTCTGATGTCACGAGGAGTCTCTGATGTCACGAGGAGTCTCTGATGTCACGAGCCGTCTCTGATGTCACGACCCGTCTCTGATGTCACGAGGAGTCTCTGATGTCACGATCCGTCTCTGATGTCACGATCCGTCTCTGATGTCACGAGTCGTCTCTGATGTCACGAGTCGTCTCTGATGTCACGAGTCGTCTCTGATGTCACGAGTCGTCTGTGATGTCACGAGTCGTCTGTGATGTCACGAGTCGTCTGTGATGTCACGAGTCGTCTGTGATGTCACGAGTCGTCTCTGATGTCACGAGTCGTCTCTGATGTCACGAGTCGTCTCTGATGTCACGAGTCGTCTCTGATGTCACGAGTCGTCTCTGATGTCACGATCCGTCTCTGATGTCACGAGTCGTCTCTGATGTCACGAGTCGTCTCTGATGTCACGAGTCGTCTCTGATGTCACGAGTCGTCTCTGATGTCACGAGTCGTCTCTGATGTCACGAGTCGTCTCTGCTGATGTCATGACCCGTCTCTCTCACAGGTGGGTGAAACAGGAAAGTGAGTTTGCCCGACAGGAAGCCACGCAGGATTCGGTGCCGAAGCTGGACTTGGGCTTCAAAGAGGGTCAGACCATCAAGATCAACATCGGGGTGAGCGAAGCCATCGAGATCGTAGCGTAATCCGATCTAGACTCGCAACAGAAGCCCCGCCCCCTCCATCACACACCAAAAATGTCACCAAAATTCAAGAAATGGGGCAAAAAATGGATGTAGCTGGTTAACCAAACACACAGTAGAACTATTATGAGTTTTCTAACAACACAGTGATTGCTAAATGAATCAGTGATAAATGAATGAATCTAACGAACGATTCAATGACTCACTCGTCAGTTGCTAATTCAGCCGTTTTAAACGAAACGTTTGAGTGAATGATTCAGTCACTCGCTTGTTAAGACTATGATTTGCTGCCACCTACTGGTGGTTTTAGAATCATGCGTGTTATTAGTGGTAGATAGAATACATTTATAAACAGACTATTAAGGGTGAAATATGAGATAACTTTGTTAAATATATCAGAGATAATAAAGTAAAAAAATATATAGTCACAGTCGCATATAATGTTTTTGTCATTTTCTCGTTGGGAGTGAATGGCCCTCTGCCAGATAGATAGATAGACAGATAGATAGATAGATAGATAGACAGTTAGATAGATAGACAGACAAACAGACCGATAGATGGATAGATAGACACAGACAGTCAGACAGACAGGTGTTGACTTCTGTCTCTCTCTCTCAGAACATAAAGAAGAAGGAGTCGAGTGGGCCGGTGAAGTCTCGAGCGGTGGGTGGTCTGCTTCCTCCTCCTCCTCCCGGTGTGAAGGCCAGCGCTCTCGTTCCTCCACTCGCAGTTCAGCAGACGATACCTGTCGCTCCTCCCAGCACAGGTGAGACACTCAGACCTGTCGCTCCTCCCAGCACAGGTGAGACACTCAGATCCGGTGTATTTATAACAGTCCTCGGTGGGTTTGGCTAATATGAGGCTCCTCCCCTTTTAGCGACACTGTTGGACATTGGAGAATCCGCCCCTGCTGTGGCCCCGCCCTCTCAGGACATGTGGGGGGATTTCACTGCGGCAGGACCTGGGTCAGTGTGTCTGCCTGTCTATCTATCTAACTGTCTGTCTATCTATCGATCTGTCTATCTATCGATCTGTCTATCTATCTATCTGTCTAACTGTCTGTCTATCTGTCTGTCTATCTGTCTGTCTATCTAACTGTCTGTCTATCTGTGTCTGCCTGTCTGTCTATCTAACTGTCTGTCTGTCTGTGTCTGCCTGTCTGTCTATCTAACTGTCTGTCTGTCTATCTATCTATCTAACTGTCTGTCTATCTGTCTGTCTGTCTATCTATCTAACTGTCTGTCTATCTATCTATCTATCTATATATCTGTCTATCTATCTAACTGTCTGTCTAACTGTCTGTCTATCTATCTATCTAACTGTCTATATCTAACTGTCTGTCTGTCTATCTAACTAACTGTCTATCTATCTATCTATCTATCTATCTATCTATCTATCTATCTATCTATCTATCTATCTAACTGTCTGTCTAACTGTCTGTCTATCTATCTGTCTCTCTGTCTATCTATCTTTCTGTCTGTCTATCTATCTATCTGTCTGTCTCCAGGTGTCTCACTCTCTGATGTCTCACTCTCTGACTCTCTGACTCTCACTCTCGCTTGGTTTAGTCCTCAGTTGTAAGTCGCTTTGGATAAAAGCGTCTGCTAAATGACTAAATGTGATGTCTGTTCGACAGGTCCACGCAGGACACGCGGTCGGAATGGGTGCAGTTCTAGCGTCTTTGGAAAGGGATCGTGAGAATGTGATGACACATGGACGCTGTTTTTCCACGGATATTTCTATGCAATCGGCCTGCGGTCGCTGATATTCGCTGCATTCCAGCCGCTGTCGAGTTTGAAACATGTTTCTTGTTAGTTTTTCACACGCGGCTTCAGTTAATGTGATGAGTCGTCAGTATCATGTCTCGTTTACCGCTGTCTCGGCTTGATGTTAAAGCTGAAGTGTGTCATAATAACTGTTTTCCAACAGGTTTCCTGATTACTCGCCCCCATCAGCCATTGGTCGTTAATCAGGTGGCCCCGCCCATAAACTCGCATAATTGGCTGACCCAGAAGTTGACAGGACAAATAAAGAGAGTCAAAGTGTTTACGGGAAGTTCATGAAGTAGTGACTTCCTTATAGTGACTCGCCATTAGTCTGTTAGTATTCGAAGATACAAACGAATGACACACTTCAGCTTTAAAGCTTTCCATCTGGTCTGTTTAGTTGGTTATCGGTGAGATTTTCTTTCTTTTAGTTCCTCATGTGTTTTATCTGTGCGTCATGTGATCTGTCTGACTCAAACTGCTATTTTCACTCGGATCAGGATTTGAAGAGCTTATTTTATGTGTTTATAAGCAGATGATTTTTCATCTTATACATTTTAAACTAACCCCAGACTTTATTTGCTTTATTTCCTGGTGACTACAGTTTTATTCTTGATATTGTCAGTAATTATAAAAGTCTGAATCTTTCCTTCAAGTGCCTTTATGAAACACATGTAGAATGTACAAATGATGGTTTATATATGAATAAACCGTTTCCTGATAAACAGTGTCGTTTTTTGCGGTAATACTAAATGTACTGATTCCTTAAACTTAATACTTCAAAATAAGTGACACGCTCAAGTAAAAATTATTAGTTATAATTAATTATCAAACTATCTGTATAATATGTGCTAATTTGCATAGCTAAATAAATATGAGTGTGATGGTTTCCATAGTTGTTGTTTTGTTGTAGTTTCAGGTGTGTGACTGAGAGCTGCTGATTCGCCAGGTGAGTTTGTACAAGTTGACTACTCTAATAAATATGAATGAATCTGAATAGATTTGAATTAATGTAAGTTATTACTTCAAATTCATTTGTTCGTATTGGGAAGTGTCATTTTACACACAGAACTAACTGTATACAGTCCTTTGATGTGTGAAAGACTGGTTTCTGTATGTAAAATCCCGATTGTTCCGCAGTGATTTGGGGTCTTTTATATGCGCGGGAAGTGAGTGTGACCCCGGAAAGAGTCCAGACTGAGCATCACACACATAAACACCAACACATTACCACACCAGCACTTTCATTCCGAGTTTAAAGCGCTTTTAATGCGGATTTAATGCAGTTTTGCCGGTAAGATCACGCGTGATTTTCTCCGTGTTCGTGCGATTGTGTTGAACGCGTTCGCGAATGAATGAGTGAGTGAAATATTAATAAATGTAATCGATAATTTGTCTTGAGTGAATAAAAATCATGTGTTCATAAACTAATTGAATATGAATATATTCATGCAACTTGTCCAGCGTCGCGTCACTGCATCTCTCGACAACGTGCATCCGGAGAGTTTGAGAGTTTTTGTGAGAGTCGATCAATTTGAATAAACCCATATACACATAAAATAAGTACTCAAAGTGGTTGCTTACAATATATGAAAACCTGCTGATTATAAAAACAGCTGTATTTTTGATGTCGCGCCGTGAATGTGGAGGAGTTTAGTTCCTGTCAGAGATTTAAACGCTGTACTTCCCAAACCCGCCTCAGGGGGCGCGCGCGCACGATCACATATCGCTTTGATTTAAGACCTACTCAAAAATACAATTACTTAAAAAACATTAATTTGACGAATTAACACCTTGTATATTAAATATAAATTAGTGGCTCTTTTTAAATAATTCCTCAGTTAATAATCAATCTGACTGGATTTCTGTTGACGGTTGGCCGTGTGTTGATGGGTTGTTGTCATGGTGATGGGTATTAATGCAAACATGTTAAATTACAGTAGTACGTTAAACGTAACCAATAAAAAAGTGTATCACCTTTGTTTTATTAGTTCGTTTAATTGTCGCTGTTTCAGTTTCTCTTTTGAATCCGATTGAGCTGCATGTGTATAATCTCACTCAATCTTATTAAAGCCCCCTCTCTCTCTCTCACACACACACACACACACACTCTCTCTCTCCTCAGTGTGTTCGCGGGTCTGTTCGGGAAGGGTCGGAATAACTGGATTATTGTCTGGATTCGTTTATGAAGTGTATTTCTGCGAGACACGTGATTCGTTCTCTAACGGCGCGAGTCACTGATTTTATCCGGTTTATCGAGTCTAAAATAGATTATATCCGATTGTAATGAATCTAATCGTAACTTCACCATGAGCGGTTCTGAAGACCCGAACGAGTCCAAACTTGAGGCGGTGATTCAGGTGTAGTTAATTTACTTCTTTTATTTCTTCATTCATCATCGCTTGATCGGAATAACTCTATGGATCGCGTGTTATTTGCGAGTCTCTTTGGATAAAAGCGTCAGTTTGATGAATAAATTGTGAATTATTAAATGTGTTTTCTGGTTCAGTTCTGGCGGCGCCGCAGGTGTGTGTTCTGATCTGATCTAAATATACAACAGATCACCACTGAGACCATCTGCCACTGACACACACACACACACACACACGTATAATATGGTTGTGTGTTTCAGAGGCTGGAGGAGAGCGTTCTGTGTGAAGAAAAGCGTCTGAGGGTTCGAGGATGTTCTCCAGATGAGCCTCAGTCACGGTTACCCGCCCGCGTGCGCGAGATCGTGTCCCGAAACCTGAGCGATAGCGGTGAGACTCGAAGAGCGTTCCGTTATTTATGAACGTTCTAAACATACAGTTTTTAAAATGTTTTAAAAACGTTTTTTTCTTGGTTATGCGAACATTAAGGGAACATTCCATTTGATCATTTCCAACACGTTATGAGAACGTTACTTTTGAATGTTCTCTGTTCGTTTAAAAAACGTTAGACGAACATCCAACCATAACTCCATGAACGAATAATGTTTTTGTTCTAACGTTTTGAGAACGTTATTAAAGACCAGATAACTTTGAACAAACATTCTTTTAACGTTACTGGAAGAACGTTTGTTTATAACATTGAGAGAACGTTCCCTGTTAACTGGGATTGAGCTCAACAGATTGAACAATGTTCTCTCTCTCTCTCTCCCCCTCACACACACACACACACACACACACAGCTGGAGGCATGTCGTCGAGTCTGTCGGTCCCAGAGGAGAACCGGGTTCTTCAGGCAGAACTGAGTCGTGTGGAGGATCTTCTGGCTCACAGTCGAGCAGAACGAGATGAACTGGCCATCAAATACAGCGCCATCAGCGAGAGAGTGAGAATCACACACACACACACACACACACACAGTCTAACGCCATCGAAGAGCCTGTTTCAGTTCTAGATCTTATAGTCGAGATCTTTAGTCTCTAAACTTTAGAGAACCTGAAACGGTTCATGGCCAGTGCCGTATTTACCATGTTTTTACACTCTGTGTGCAGTGAGAACACACACACACACACACTCTGTCTTTTGTCCGCGTCTCAGCGAGGTTGACCCGTCTCCGTGGTAACGGGGAGTGGAATGGCATGTTGCCATGGCGACTGTAAACAGGCTCTTTGATTCTGGGGCCCATCAGGACGTTTGTGAATTATTCAGGCAGTTTGAGCGTGAGCCGTGTTTACCTGTGATGTAGGTTGCCAGGGAGTTGTTTTATGGTTGCTAGGGCGATGTAGGTAGTTTCGACTGTTGCACAATCCGCAACTATCAAATCGCGAAGATATATAGATAAACGCATGTCCTGTGTGTTTCAGAGTCAGCCGCACTGCGTTCTTCCACGTGTCTCAGAGCGGCGCGCGGCACTGTGTCCGTTTCCACGCCAGCGGCTCGTCATCCGCTCGTCATCCTCTAACCCTAACCCTCGCTTATAACGCGGAATTGTTTTATGTGAGCGTATTTTACAACTCTGAGTTTGAGTCGCTTATAACGTGAATTTGAAAACGCACCACACGCTGATAATCTTCCACGAACTCGAGCAGCGCTTATAAACCGAAAGAGAAGGTTTTCTGCCAAAATAAAAGCTCGACTGTTTAACGTTTGAAAATGAAACTAAGCCATACATTTTAGTATTCTGATGTTACAGTTGTACTATATAAAATATAGTAAAACAAATTACTACATTATTTTTCTTAAATACTAATTTTTTTTTGTAATTTTAGTTCTTATTTTAATACTTTTATTTAATAATAATAATTAGTATTATAGTGCAACAAAATGTTAATTATTTTATTTTATAGTCCTATTGATATATAATAACATTTTGGTTCTAACAAATAATTAATACTTTCCCTCCAAATCGTGCGGTACTAGTGGCTCAGGTGTTGTAGATGGTTGCTAGGGTGTTTGTTTGTTTGCTTGTTTGTAAACTTTATTGTCCTTTCTCAGGAAATTTGTCTTGGGCTCAAAGCTACATAATACACCACATACATACAGCAAATGGACTCGAGGCTGCGTTAATATACAATATACCACTGTGTGTCCTGTGTGGTTGCTAGGGTGTCCTGTGTGGTTGCTAGGGTCTTCTGAGTGGTTGGTAGGGTCTTCTGTGTGGTTGCGAAGGTGTGATGGATGGTTGCTAGGCTCTTCTGTGCAGTTGCTAAGGTGTTATGGGTGATTGCTAGGGTGTCCTGTGTGGTTGCTAGGGTTTTATGTGCGATTGCTAAGGTGTTATGGATGGTTGCTATGGTCTTCTGTGTGGTTGCTAGGGTGTCCTGTGCGGTTGCTGAGCTCTTCTGTGCGGTTGCTAAGGTGTTATGGATGGTTGCTAAGGTCTTCTGTGTGGTTGTTATGGACGTCTGTGTGGTTGCTAGGGTCTCCTGTGCGGTTGCTAGGGTCTCCTGTGCGGTTGGTAGGCTCTTCTGTGTGGTTGCTAGGGTCTCCTATGTGGTTGGTAGGCTCTTCTGTGTAGTTGCTAGGGTCTCCTGTGCGGTTGGTAGGCTCTTCTGTGCGGTTGCTAGGGTCTCCTTTGCGGTTGCTAGGGTCTTCTGTGTGGTTGCTAGGGTCTCCTGTGCAGTTGCTAGGGTCTCCTGTGCGGTTGGTAGGCTCTTCTGTGTGGTTGCTAGGGTCTCCTATGCGGTTGGTAGGCTCTTCTGTGCGGCTGGTAGGCTCTTCTGTGCGGTTGCTAGGGTCTCCTGTGCGGTTGCTAGGGTCTCCTCTGCGGTTGCTAGGGTCTCCTGTGCGGTTGGTAGGCTCTTCTGTGCAGTTGCTAGGGTCTCCTGTGCGGTTGCTAAGGCTCTCCCTGATTGTGTGCAGCTGGAGCAGGCGCTGAGGATGGAGTCGGCCGAGGAGGATCCGGGTTCTCCTGAGTCGCTCAGTCTAGCGCAGCAGAACGTGGATCTGCGCAGACGGCTGGACGAGGAGCAGGCGGCGTATAAACGCAAACTCACGGCGTACCAGGAGGGGCAGCAGAGACAAGCGCAGCTCGTGCAGAAACTACAGGCCAAGGTGCAACACCACACGCGATCGTTAAAACACACACTCCGCCGGTCTCCTCTCTGAGAACACTCATCTTACGCCGTGTGTTTGCAGGTTCTACAGTACAAGAAGAAGTGTGGAGATCTGGAACAGATGCTGCTGGAGAAGTCTGCTGTCAGTACATCCCATAATACCTCACTGGACATCATATAAATACATCCCATAATACCTCACTGTACCTCAGACACACGGGCTGAATAACATCCAATAACATCTGTGCTTTACGAGTGTAAAAGCGGTGTGTGTTTCAGAGTGAAGCGCGGCACTGTGTTTCACGCCAGCGGCTCAAACTGCTGTTTTACATTCTAATAATATTTCACAATATTACTGTTTTTTTTTTGTTGTATTATTAATAAATGCAGCCTCGGTGAGCAGAAGTGGTTTTCTTTTAAAATCATTAAAAATCTTACGATCCCTAGACGGACGTTGTTAACCGTTGTAACGTTCTATAGACGCGCCACGCAAGTTAAAAGAGACACTTTTTTCTGTAACTGACCGGTTTTAGCAGTAAAAATGTTAAGAGTGAGGCGACCCCTGGCTGTGATCGCTGTTGTGTGTGCAGAGCCGGTGTGGCGGCACTAACGGTCATGATGACGAGGAGCCCAGCAGCGAGATGGAGAGCGCCCTCATCAGGCTGGAGGAGGAACAGCAGAGGTCTCACACTCACTGAACACACTCATCTGTCATGATATACACACACACACGTGTGCTTAACGTGTTTGCATGTGCGTGTGCTGAACGTATTTGTGTGTTGAACGTGTGAGTGTGCTAAACGCGTGTGCTTAATGTATTTGCGTGTTCTTAACATGTTTGTATGTGCGTGTGCTTAACATGTGTTCTTAACGTGTGTGTGTGTGCTTAAGGTGTTTGCGTGTACATGTGCTTAATGTGTGTGCTTGTACTTAACGGGTTTGTGTGTGCTTAGCGTTGCGTGTATGTGTGTGCATGTGCTTAACATGTTTGCATGTGTGTGTGCTTAACGTGTTTGCGTGTGCGTGTGCTTAACATGTTTGCGTGTGCGTGTGTGCTTAACATGTTTGCATGTGTGTGTGTGCTTAACGTGTTTGCGTGTGCATGTGCTTAACGTGTTTGCATGTGCGTGTGCTTAACATGTTTGCGTGTGCGTGTGTGCTTAACGTGTTTGCATGTGTGTGTGTGCTTAACGTGTTTGCGTGTGCTTAACGTGTTTGCGTGTGCTTAACGTGTTTGCGTGTGCTTAACGTGTTTGCGTGTGCTTAACGTGTTGGCGTGTGCATGTGCTTAACGTGTTTGCATGTCTGTGTGCTTAATGTGTTTGCATGTGTGTGTGCTTAACCTGTTTGCATGTGTGTGTGCTTGACGTGTTTGCATGTGTGTGTGCTTAACCTGTTTGCATGTGTGTGTGCTTAATGTGTTTGCGTGTGAGCAGGAGCAGCGGTCTATCCGCGGTCAACGCTATGCTGCGAGAGCAGCTGGAACAGGCCGGACTGGCCAACGAGGCGCTCAGCCAGGACATCCGCAGACTCACTGCTGATTGGACCAGAGCGAGGGAGGAGCTGGAGCAGAGGGAGTGTGATTGGAGGAAAGAGGAGGAGGTGGGTGTGGCCGTACGCATCACTGTAACACACGGAACGCTGCAGGGTTTAACTTATGCGTTTGTTCAGTCTTTCCACAGCTACTTCAGTAGCGAGCACAGCCGTCTGCTGGCGCTCTGGAGGCAGGTGGTGGGTCTGCGCAGGCACGTCTGCGAGATGAAGAGCGCCACCGAGAGGTCAGAGCCGGCACTCAACACTGACTCAACACACACCGGAGCGCACTCAACCCCGACTCAACACCGACTCAACACACACCGGAGCGCACTCAACCCCGACTCAACACACACCGGAGCGCACTCAACACCGACTCAACACCGACTCAACACACACCGGAGCGCACTCAACACCGACTCAACACCGACTCAACACACACCGGAGCGCACTCAACACCGACTCAACACACACCGGAGCGCACTCAACCCCGACTCAACACCGACTCAACACACACCGGAGCGCACTCAACCCCGACTCAACACCGACTCAACACACACCGGAGCGCACTCAACACCGACTCAACACCGACTCAACACACACCGGAGCGCACTCAACACCGACTCAACACACACCGGAGCGCACTCAACCCCGACTCAACACCGACTCAACACACACCGGAGCGCACTCAACCCCGACTCAACACCGACTCAACACACACCGGAGCGCACTCAACACCGACTCAACACACACCGGAGCGCACTCAACACCGACTCAACACACACCGGAGCGCACTCAACACCGACTCAACACACACCGGAGCGCACTCAACACCGACTCAACACACACCGGAGCGCACTCAACACCGACTCAACACACACCGGAGCGCACTCAACCCCGACTCAACACACACCGGAGCGCACTCAACCCCGACTCAACACACACCGGAGCGCACTCAACACTGACTCAACACACACTGGAGCGCACTCAACCCCGACTCAACACACACCGGAGCGCACAACACCGACTCAACACACACCGGAGCGCACTCAACACTGACTCAACACACACCGGAGCGCACTCAACCCCAACTCAACACACACCGGAGCGCACTCAACACCGACTCAACACACACCGGAGCGCACTCAACACCGACTCAACACACACCGGAGCGCACTCAACACTGACTCAACACACACCGGAGCGCACTCAACACTGACTCAACACACACCGTAGCGCACTCAACACCGACTCAACACACACCGGAGCGCACTCAACACTGACTCAACACACACCGGAGCGCACTCAACACCGACTCAACACACACCGGAGCGCACTCAACCCCGACTCAACACACACCGGAGCGCACAACACCGACTCAACACACACCGGAGCGCACTCAACACCGACTCAACACACACCGGAGCGCACTCAACACCGACTCAACACACACCGGAGCGCACTCAACACTGACTCAACACACACCGGAGGGCACTCAACACCGACTCAACACACACCGGAGCGCACTCAACCCCGACTCAACACACACCGGAGCGCACTCAACCCCGACTCAACACACACCGGAGCGCACTCAACACCGACTCAACACACACCGGAGCGCACTCAACACTGACTCAACACACACCGGAGCGCACTCAACACCGACTCAACACACACCGGAGCGCACTCAACACTGACTCAACACACACCGGAGCGCACTCAACACCGACTCAACACACACCGGAGCGCACTCAACACCGACTCAACACACACCGGAGCGCACTCAACACCGACTCAACACACACCGGAGCGCACTCAACACCATCTCAACAGACACCGGAGCGCACTCAACACCGACTCAACACACACCGGAGCGCACTCAACACCGACTCAACACACACCGGAGCGCACTCAACACCGACTCAACACACACCGGAGCGCACTCAACACCGACTCAACACACACCGGAGCGCACTCAACACCGACTCAACACACACCGGAGCGCACTCAACACCGACTCAACACACACCGGAGCGCACTCAACACTGACTCAACACACACCGTAGCGCACTCAACACCGACTCAACACACACCGGAGCGCACTCAACACTGACTCAACACACACCGGAGCGCACTCAACACCGACTCAACACACACCGGAGCGCACTCAACCCCGACTCAACACACACCGGAGCGCACAACACCGACTCAACACACACCGGAGCGCACTCAACACCGACTCAACACACACCGGAGCGCACTCAACACCGACTCAACACACACCGGAGCGCACTCAACACTGACTCAACACACACCGGAGGGCACTCAACACCGACTCAACACACACCGGAGCGCACTCAACCCCGACTCAACACACACCGGAGCGCACTCAACCCCGACTCAACACACACCGGAGCGCACTCAACACCGACTCAACACACACCGGAGCGCACTCAACACTGACTCAACACACACCGGAGCGCACTCAACACCGACTCAACACACACCGGAGCGCACTCAACACTGACTCAACACACACCGGAGCGCACTCAACACCGACTCAACACACACCGGAGCGCACTCAACACCGACTCAACACACACCGGAGCGCACTCAACACCGACTCAACACACACCGGAGCGCACTCAACACCATCTCAACAGACACCGGAGCGCACTCAACACCGACTCAACACACACCGGAGCGCACTCAACACCGACTCAACACACACCGGAGCGCACTCAACACCGACTCAACACACACCGGAGCGCACTCAACACCGACTCAACACACACCGGAGCGCACTCAACACCGACTCAACACACACCGGAGCGCACTCAACACCGACTCAACACACACCGGAGCGCACTCAACACCGACTCAACACACACCGGAGCGCACTCAACACTGACTCAACACACACTGGAGCGCACTCAACACCGACTCAACACACACCGGAGCGCACTCAACACCGACTCAACACACACCGGAGCGCACTCAACCCCGACTCAACACACACCGGAGCGCACTCAACACTGACTCAACACACACCGGAGCGCACTCAACACTGACTCAACACACACCGGAGCGCACTCAACACCGACTCAACACACACCGGAGCGCACTCAACACTGACTCAACACACACCGGAGCGCACTCAACACCGACTCAACACACACCGGAGCGCACTCAACACTGACTCAACACACACCGGAGCGCACTCAACCCCGACTCAACACACACCGGAGCGCACAACACCGACTCAACACACACCGGAGCGCACTCAACACTGACTCAACACACACCGGAGCGCACTCAACCCCGACTCAACACACACCGGAGCGCACAACACCGACTCAACACACACCGGAGCGCACTCAACACTGACTCAACACACACCGGAGCGCACTCAACACTGACTCAACACACACCGGAGCGCACTCAACACCGACTCAACACACAACCCCGACTCAACACACACCGGAGCGCACTCAACACTGACTCAACACACACCGGAGCGCACTCAACACCGACTCAACACACACCGGAGCGCACTCAACACTGACTCAACACACACCGGAGCGCACTCAACACCGACTCAACACACACCGGAGCGCACTCAACCCCGACTCAACACACACCGGAGCGCACTCAACACCGACTCAACACACACCGGAGCGCACTCAACACTGACTCAACACACACCGGAGCGCACTCAACACCAACTCAACACACACCGGAGCGCACTCAACCCCGACTCAACACACACCGGAGCGCACTCAACCCCGACTCAACACACACCGGAGCGCACTCAACATCGACTCAACACACACCGGAGCGCACAACACCGACTCAACACACACCGGAGCGCACTCAACACTGACTCAACACACACCGGAGCGCACTCAACCCCGACTCAACACACACCGGAGCGCACAACACCGACTCAACACACACCGGAGCGCACTCAACACTGACTCAACACACACCGGAGCGCACAACACCGACTCAACACACACCGGAGCGCACTCAACACTGACTCAACACACACCGGAGCGCACTCAACACTGACTCAACACACACCGGAGCGCACTCAACACTGACTCAACACACACCGGAGCGCACTCAACACCGACTCAACACACAACCCCGACTCAACACACACCGGAGCGCACTCAACCCCGACTCAACACACACCGGAGCGCACTCAACCCCGACTCAACACACACCGGAGCGCACTCAACACCGACTCAACACACACCAGAGCGCACTCAACACCGACTCAACACACACCGGAGCGCACTCAACACTGACTCAACACACACCGGAGCGCACAACACCGACTCAACACACACCGGAGCGCACTCAACACTGACTCAACACACACCGGAGCGCACTCAACCCCAACTCAACACACACCGGAGCGCACTCAACACACACCGGAGCGCACTCAACACTGACTCAACACACACCGGAGCGCACTCAACACCGACTCAACACACACCGGAGCGCACTCAACACCGACTCAACACACACTGGAGCGCACTCAACACCGACTCAACACACACCGGAGCGCACTCAACACCGACTCAACACACACCGGAGCGCACTCAACACTGACTCAACACACACTGGAGCGCACAACACCGACTCAACACACACCGTAGCGCACTCAACACCGACTCAACACACACCGGAGCGCACTCAACACTGACTCAACACACACCGTAGCGCACTCAACACCGACTCAACACACACCGGAGCGCACTCAACACTGACTCAACACACACCGGAGCGCACTCAACACCGACTCAACACACACCGGAGCGCACTCAACACCGACTCAACACACACCGGAGCGCACTCAACACTGACTCTACACACACCGGAGCGCACTCAACACCGACTCAACACACACCGGAGCGCACTCAACCCCGACTCAACACACACCGGAGCGCACTCAACACCGACTCAACACACACCGGAGCGCACTCAACACTGACTCAACACACACCGGAGCGCACTCAACACCGACTCAACACACACCGGAGCGCACTCAACACCGACTCAACACACACCGGAGCGCACTCAACCCCGACTCAACACACACCGGAGCGCACAACACCGACTCAACACACACCGGAGCGCACTCAACACCGACTCAACACACACCGGAGCGCACTCAACACCGACTCAACACACACCGGAGCGCACTCAACACCGACTCAACACACACCGGAGCGCACTCAACCCCGACTCAACACACACCGGAGCGCACTCAACACCGACTCAACACACACTGTGTGTGTGTGTCTCGCAGGGATCTGTCTGCGGTGAGGAACCAGCTGGCGTGTGCGGCTCAGAGTGTGCAGCTGCAGTGTGTGAGCACCTGCTCAGTCTTGCGCAGTCGGGAGGAAGCGTCTGCGCAGATGCTGGAGAGAGAGACGGGCGTGCGACTGCAACTGGAGCAGCAGCTGAGAGAGACGGTGACGGAGATGATGACACTGCAGGCCAAGAGCGACTCGGAGCGGGTCGAGATCAACACACGGTCCGTTACACACACACACACACAAACATACACACACACACAATCACTCTCTCTCACACACACACACACACACACACAATCACTCTCTCACACACACACAAACATACACACACATACAATCACTCTCTCTCTCTCTCACACACACACTCACACACACACTCACACACAATCACTCTCTCTCACACACACACACACACACAGGGTGCGATTTGCCGGGGGGGATGCGTGGGATTTCCCCCTTCCCACACAATCACTCTCTCTCACACACACACACACACACAATCACTCTCTCTCACACACACAAACACACACACACACACACAATCACTCTCACACACACAAACATACACACACATACAATCACTCTCTCTCTCTCTCACACACACACTCACACACACACTCACACACACACACAATCACTCTCTCTCACACACACACACACACACACACAGGGTGCGATTTGCCGGGGGGGATGCGTGGGATTTCCCCCTTTCTGGTCAAAGTATCCCTGCCTCTGCTTAATTATTTTTATCCCCGGTGGGGATAAATTTATCCCCCCCTCAAAGTGATCAGTGCTACTACAATAGTGGCGAGACGGATCACAAAACTTATCACGGGTCCGTGGTTTGATTAAAGTCAATTTTATTTTAAAATGCGCTCCTTCGGCTGGCTCTGGTATAGCGGCCGCAGCCTCTCTGTAATCACCACTCTGCAGACTTGCGCAATGTCCCGCCCACGGCGCTATCTGATTGGTTACTCCTCACGAGTAATAGCCTATCAACACTTGCGAGACTGGGCTGTGGAGCTGTGTG